>NC_135237.1:449918560-450218560 GCF_051348905.1 Ranitomeya variabilis | reverse complement strand
CAGACCAACCCTTATGTGTGACCACCAGGAGCCTGTATATATTAACTATAGATATGTAGGTATAACCACATAGTGCAGTGCACATAATAAGGGTAATATGCCCCCCAAGGCCCTAAAATAATACCTGGAAGCCACAAAATATATATTTGGGCCCACAAAGGTGCCAACGTCAGACGGAGTCTGGAAGAAAAAAGCGCCTAAGAAACATAACAGAATGGAGGTGCATGACATAACGTATGGCACTGGCTCAGTTGCCCAAAATGGGACTATTCCCCTAATGTAAAAGATGTTACCTTGAAAAGTCTGGAGGTGTGGGGGATGAGCGCTGCAGAGGGGCGAGATACTCGCAGGGACGGTAGCGCTGTGGAGGAAAGAAGCAGGGAGTAGGTAACCGAGCCAAGGAAAGTGCAGGAGGGGGGACGGGGGCGAATGCTGCTGGGAGGGGGCGCTGCTGTACCTGTAACCTCTAAGAACACCGGCGCTGTGCTGCAGGGGTCGCGTTGCTCCCGGGACTGCTGACAAGCAGCGGCACTTCCGGGTTTAAGTGCGCGCTGCCAGAGGGTCACCTGACCCATCACGTCATGGAGGTCACATGACTAGAGAAGCTGCGCATGCGCAGAAAAGGTGCTGGCATAAGTAGAGCCATAAAGATTTACGGAGCCTGCGGCGCCTGCGCACAGGGGCTAGAAACTAGGAAAGCTGTGTATATGATAGCAGGGGCCATGTACAGGGAGAGCCACAGCGCAGGGTGGACCATTTGAAGATCGGACCGCTAGATAGGAGGCTAGAGCTGATACATGGGCAAGGCTGGGGACAAGCGTCCGAGACAATCTGCCCAGTGGCAAAGATAACCGTGCAAGTCAGAACAGGTGCCTAGATGGTGGTCACACAGGTGCGATATAGAGATAGGGTTAATACTCTATATTAATATGGCATTATGTAGGGATACTGTACCATGTGAGGTAAAGCCAGTGCTCAGTGCATGAGATGCAATTAATGGTTCTATGGAGGAACAAGGGAAAAACATGTAACAGTTAAAACCAAGACATTACTAGACAAACAAGGTCAATATACATCACCAATGTACTCTAAACGTACACAGTGTATTACAAAAAAGCTGAGACGTCATAGTCCCTGTTTAATCCCTTAGGTTCTAGAATCTGTAGTGTGTAAATCCAGTATGCTTCCCTCCTTTGGAGCATTCTGATGTGGTTTTGACCCCTTCTAGGGATGTCTATCTGTTCTAGAACCTGGAAACGGAGTTGGGCAATGCTATGATTCTTTTCAGAAAAATGATATGGGAGGGGGAGTTGCGTCTTATTACATCGAATAGTGGATTTATGTTGGGCTACTCTCTCCCTAACTGTTTGTGTGGTCTCACCCACATAGGCCAAACCGCAAGGGCATTTGATAAGATAGACCACGAATGTGGACTCACAGGTATAGAAACCTTTAATAGGAATAGCCTTTCCAGTTTGTGGGTGGAAAACAGAGGGACCCTTTTGTACATTGCTGCACTGAAGACAGTTTAGACAGGGGAATGTGCCTCGTCTCTGAGTTTGTAGGAAGGTTTGCTTGGGGACCACCGTGCCTGGGCCAACATCTGCCTTGACTAACCTATCCTTAAGGTTCCTAGCTCACTTAAAACATGACAGAAAAGGCACTTTGAACTCTGGAATATTAGGGTAACTTTTAGTTAAAATGTTCCAGTGTCTCCTGATGGTAGACTGTACCAGGCCAGAGAAAGGGTGAAAAGTAGAGACAAAGGGGATTCTCTTTTGGTTATCCTTGGGTATACTATTTGATAAATTCCGTTTGGCATCCATCAAAACCCCTTGGGGTTAACCCCTATCAGTAAATTTATGTTCCATCTCAATGAGTCTGGTTTTTCTGACATTTTCATCGGAGACAATCCTGTCAACTCTATGGAACTGCGATTTGGGAATAGAGTTCTTAATAGAGGGTGGGTGGCAGCTGGTGAAATGTAAAAGACCATTGCGATCTGTTGGTTTAGTGAATAAGTCGATCGCCAAGTGGCCCTCCTTCTCCTTGTAAATCAAGGTATCCAAAAAGCTGATCCTGTGTGTGTCATGTTGTATGGAGAATCTGAGTTCAGGCCAGATACTATTGATGTGTTGGTCAAAAGGCAGGAGTGATTCAATTGGACCGTCCCAGACGCAAAATATATCATCGATATATCTCCGCCAAACCCTACAGTGAGCCGTGAATAAGGGATGATTATACACGTAGTCATTTTCAAAGGCCGCCATGTATGCTACAGCGTAGGGTGGGGCTACGTTCGCGCCCATTGCTGTGCCTTGTTGTTGGGCATAAAAAGTATCCTGAAACATAAAGTAGTTTTCTTTAAGTACCAGGCCCAAAATGTCGGCACAGAAATGACGGATTTTGATGTCTACTTTGTTATCACTCAGGAGTCTATCTGTAGCTGCTAAGCCTTTCTTGTGAACTATCAATGTGTACAAGCTGTTGACATCCCAAGTAATCAAAAGGGAAGAGGGGGATATGGGGCCCAAGGATCTAATGACTTGAATAAAGTCATTAGTATCCAGCAAAAAAGAGCGGGTGGTTTTAATTAGTGGCGTTAGAATTTTCTCCAGTACCATTGATAATGGTGACACGACAGAATCGGTCAGGGATACAATAGGCCGGCCAGGTGGTTTGACTAGTCTTTTATGTATTTTAGGCAAAACATAAAATATTGGGGTGATGGGGAAACTTTTAATGAGGAAATCCCTCATTTTGCTATCGATGGTGCCTGCTTGAAAGTGAAAGTCTATGATAGGTGCAATTTTTTGGACTAACTGATTCAAAGGGTTATGTGGTATTACTTTGTACACCGTAGTGTCCCCTAATTGTCTAAACACCTCCTCAAGGTAATCAGTCCTATCCATGACTACCGTTGCCCCACCCTTATCTGCTGGTTTAATTATCAAAGACTTGTCCGACGATAGTTGCTCCAGTGAAAGTCTCTCTGAATGTGAGAGATTGGTGTGGAACTGGAACTTCCCCCGATCCATCTCCCGAGTCAATGTGTGGATGTCTCTCTCAACAAGGGAAACGAAAGTTTCCACTGGTGGATTGGACCGTGGTGGCATGTAAGAACTGTGGGTTCGTAGCCCCAGGTCACGGAGTTCAAGTAAGGTCTTGTCCTGCCTTGAAGGATTCAATGCAGGAGGTTGTTCTGAGAAATGGACACATAGTCTGAGGTTACGATAAAACCTCTGTAGGTCCATGCTGAGTTCAAATGAGTTGAACTTGTACATAGGGCAGAAGGATAAGCCCTTTTGAAGTACGGCCAGTTGATGTGTGTCCAAGTTTTTTGAGGAAATATTGACTACCAGTGGGAGGTCCTTACCTGTTAGCGTGTTGCCATCTGGTTTCTGGGTTCCCCGGCGGCATTGGCCCCCCCGCCTCGTTTTCTCTTTTGGCGGCCGCGATTGTTCCCTAAAAAAGAAGAGTGGGAAGTGGAAGGATTTGAGGTGCCGGGCCTGGTGTTGATGGAGCCAGAAGAGCTTAGAGAGCTGTGTCGCCTGGTGGAATGCCGAGTATCCTGCCACTGGTAGACTCGGTTTTGTAAATAATCCTCGGTGTCTCGTAGAAACTTCGATCTTTTCCTCTTTTCTACTTCTAATCTGTGTGACCGTAATAGCTCTTAATTTTTTATCTTGAGTTCCTGGAACTCCTCCTGGGGCATAGTGCTGGTCAATTGGCTTTCGATAGCGTTTATTTGGGCGTTTACCGTATCCAGGTTCTTTTGAAGATAAGAGAGGGTTAAGGTCATCAAGTCCGCTGAGCATTTGTTCAGAATGTGTTCAAACTTTGTGCAGTAATCTTTATCTTTCCTGAAGAAGGTCGGTTGTAGAGGGACCCGTAGGCCCCTTGGGCTCCCTCCGGTGGTTGTAAGTGGTAGCGCTGCTGTCTCTGAATCGCAGCATTTATCAGGTGTGTTCACTTTTTGCAGTTTTGACTGGGCTATTTAGTCTTGCTTCACCCTTTAGTCAGTGCCAGTTGTCCATTGTTCCTGGAGGATTCACATCCCTGCCTGGTCTCTTCTGCTTTGCAGTTCATTTCAACAAAGATAAGTTCTGGCCTTGATTTTTGCTGTCCACATGCTGTGGC
The DNA here is from genome assembly GCF_051348905.1 of Ranitomeya variabilis. NCBI lineage: Eukaryota > Metazoa > Chordata > Amphibia > Anura > Dendrobatidae > Ranitomeya > Ranitomeya variabilis. Next base: position 450,214,420 of record NC_135237.1, on the reverse strand, counting down.
CTTATTGTTCAGTTATATTCCATGTTTTTGTCTTGTCCAGCTTGGTCCGTATAAGGATTTGTTTAGCCAAGCTGGTATCTCTGGAGATGCAGATATACCCTTCATATCTTTAGTTAGCTGTGGAGATTTTGTATTTTCAGTGGTGGATATTTTCTAGTGTTTTAATACTGACCACATAGTACTCTGTCCTATCCTTTCTTTTTAGCTAGAAGTGGCCTCCTTTGCTAAATTCTCATTTCAGTCTGTGTATGTTGTTTCCCTCTCCTCTCGCAGTCAATATTTGTGGGGGGCTGTCTATCCTTTGGGGATTTTCTCTGAGGCAAGATAGTTTTCCTTTTTCTATCTCTAGGGGTAATTAGTCCTCCGGCTGTGTCGAGATGTCTAGGGAGCGCTAGGTACATTCCACGGCTACTTCTAGTTGCGGTGTTAAGTTCAGGGTCTGCGGTCAGTACAGGTACCACCTTCTCCAGAGTACGTCTCATGCTGCTCTTAGGCCACCAGATCATAACACATATCCCCCTCTTCCCTTTTGATTACTTGGGATGTCAACAGCTTGTACACATCGATAGTTCATGAGAAACGCTTAGCAGCTACAGATAGACTCCTGAGTGATAACAAAGTAGACATCAAAATCCGTCATTTCTGTGCCGACCTTTTGGGCCTGGTACTTAAAGAAAACTACTTTATGTTTCAGGATACTTTTTATGCCCAACAACAAGGCACAGCAATGGGCGCGAACGTAGCACCACCCTACGCTGTAGCATACATGGCGGCCTTTGAAAATGACTACGTGTATAATCATCCCTTATTCACGGCTCACTCTAGGGTTTGGTGGAGATATATCGATGATATATTTTGCGTCTGGGTTGGTCCAATTGAATCACTCCTGCCTTTTGACCAACACATCAATAGTATCTGGCCCGAACTCAGATTCTCCATACAACATGACACACACACGATCAGCTTTCTGGATACCTTGATTTACAAAGAGAGGGAGGGCCACTTGGCGATCGACTTATTCACTAAACCAACAGATCGCAATGGTCTTTTACATTTCACCAGCTGCCACCCACCCTCTATTAAGAACTCTATTCCCAAATCGCAGTTCCATAGAGTTGACAGGATTGTCTCCGATGAAAATGTCAGAAAAACCAGACTCATTGAGATGGAACATAAATTTACTGATAGGGGTTACCCCCAAGGGGTTTTGACGGATGCCAAACGGAATTTATCAAATAGTAAACCCAAGGATAACCAAAAGAGAATCCCCTTTGTCTCTACTTTTCACCCTTTCTCTGGCCTGGTACAGTCTACCATCAGGAGACACTGGAACATTTTAACTAATAGTTACCCTAATATTCCAGAGTTCAAAGTGCCTTTCCTGTCATGTTTTCAGCGAGCTAGGAACCTTAAGGATAGGTTAGTCAAGGCAGATGTTGGCCCTGGCACGGTGGTCCCCAAGCAAACCTTCCTACAAACTCAGAGACGAGGCACATTCCCCTGCCTAAACTGTCTTCAGTGCAGCAATGTACAAAATAGTCCCTCTGTTTTCCACCCACAAACTGGAAAGGCTATTCCTATTAAAGGTTTCTATACCTTTGAGTCCACATTCGTGGTCTATCTTATCAAATGCCCTTGCGGTTTGGCCTGTGTGGGTGAGACCACACAAACAGTTAGGGATAGAGTGGCCCAACATAAATCCACTATTCAATGTAATAAGACGCAACTCCCCCTCCCATATCATTTTTCTGAAAAGAATCATAGCATTGCCCAACTCCGTTTCCAGGTTCTCGAACAGATAGACATCCCTAGAAGGGGTCAAAACCACATCAGAATGCTCCAAAGGAGGGAAGCATACTGGATTTACACACTACAGATTCTAGAACCTAAGGGATTAAACAGGGACTATGACGTCTCAGCTTTTTTGTAATACACTGTGTACGTTTAGAGTACATTGGTGATGTATATTGACCTTGTTTGACTAGTAATGTCTTGGTTTTAACTGTTACGTGTTTTTCCCTTGTTCCTCCACAGAACCGTTAATTGCACCTCATGCACTGAGCACTGGCTTTACCTCAGATGGTACAGTATCCCTACATAATGCCATATTAATATAGAGTATTAACCCTATCTCTATATCGCACCTGTGTGACCACCATCTAGGCACCTGTTCTGACTTGCACGGTTATCTTTGCCACTGGGCAGATTGTCTCGGACGCTTGTCCCCAGCCTTGCCCATGTATCAGCTCTAGCCTCCTATCTAGCGGTCCGATCTTCACATGGTCCACCCTGCGCTGTGGCTCTCCCTGTACATGGCCCCTGCTATCATATACACAGCTTTCCTAGTTTCTAGCCCCTGTGCGCAGGCGCCGCAGGCTCCGTAAATCTTTATGGCTCTACTTATGCCGGCACCTTTTCTGCGCATGCGCAGCTTCTCTAGTCATGTGACCTCCATGACGCGATGGGTCAGGTGACCCTCTGGCAGCGCGCACTTAAACCCGGAAGTGCCACTGCTTGTCAGCAGTCCCGAAAGCAACGCGACCCCTGCAGCACGGCGCCGGTGTTCTTAGAGGTTACAGGTACAGCAGCGCCCCCTCCCATCAGCATTCACCTCCGTCCCCCCTCCTGCACTTTCCTTGGCTCGGTTACCTACTCCCTGTTTCTTTCCTCCACAGCGCTACCGTCCCTGCGAGTATCTCGCCCCCTCTGCAGCGCTCATCCCCCACAACTCCAGACTTTTCAAGGTAACATCTTTTACATTAGGGGAATAGTCCCATTTTGGGCAACTGAGCCAGTGCCATACGTTATGTCATGCACCTCCATTCTGTTATGTTTCTTAGGTGCTTTTTTCTTCCGGACTCCGTCTGACGTTGGCACCTTTGTGGGCCCAAATGTATATTTTGTGGCTTCCAGGTATTATTTTAGGGCCTTGGGGGGCATATTACCCTTATTATGTGCACTGCACTATGTGGTTATACCTACATATCTATAGTCAATATATACAGGCTCCTGGTGATCACACATAAGGGTTGGTCTGTTATTACAGTATGTTCAACAGGGCTTTACGCCTAGTCGCTCTATACGATACCTGCACAACGGCATTATTGTATGTATTCATGTGTTTATATCTTTATGTTTTACGTAGTTCACCTTGCACTTTAGCCATATGACTCCGCGTCTTGGGAGGTCACCTCATATTCTGTATCCTTTAGGGGTGGTCAGTCAGTCGGCATCCCACTTTGATAGTCCTTCGGCAAGACTTGATACGTTCACTTCACAACAATTTTCCTAAATACGTTCACAGTCCTTAGCATCTCCTGAACGAGGCTCACGACTCACGGAACACCAGGCCGGATCCGCTCAGACCGCCACAATTGTTGTCTGTCACACAACAAGTGATGTATTTTATTTTATTTTATTGAGCAAAATGTATCATGCGTGTATTTATACTGTGCATCAGGTATTTTGTCTAAGAATCTCTTTGTGTTCTTTTGCATATGTATTTCAGTACTCAAAAAACTGTTTCTGATGAAGGTCTTGTGATTAGACCGAAAACATTTAATTTTGAACTGGATGCACTGAATAAACGAATTTCGTATCTTGCAAAAAGATCTCCTGAGTGCCAAGTAATTTATTGCTTACCCCTTTAATGATGACCGGACCCGGTACCGAGTACCCCAAGGCCCTGGCGGGCGCTTCACACTTAGTGGCACTATGTATCAGTACTTGTACAGAGAGTGGCATTATTTGAAAACCTTATTTATTCTATTCATAGCTGGACAGTACAATACAAGCACATTTGTCTTTAATGTCTCCATTATTTCCTCGATTTCCTACATTAGATTGTAAGCTTGCGAGCAGGGCCCACACTCCTCTTGATATCTGTTGACATGTATTACTCTGTACTGTCTGATATTGTTTGTACAATGTCCCCTCCGAATTGTAATAATAATAAAAATTATTATTATCATTATACAAGAGTTAGAGGAAAAGTGATTGCACATAAAATGACTGTTGCCTGGTCATACACCCTGCTTCTCTTTCCATAGATATGTACTTTTTGTGAATTAAAGATTTTCCACTCCATTTGGTGAGTGCCAGATTTTCTTCCTTTTTTTATATTTAATATGTGTCTTACTCAGATACAGATTTGCACCATTGCTATTTGTTCCTACGTCCTGGCTAATGTTTGTCTGTTTGGATACATAGAGATCAGTGCCTAACGCATTTCTTTTATATGGATAATACCAAAGCACCGCACACGTTATTTCATTTGTACTGAGGGTAAATGATAAAGACCAAATAAATCTCGTATGTTGATTGTAATGTACTGAGATCCAACTGGAAGTATTGTCTATATTGATATAATTAGTAAATGGCTTAATTTATTTTATTTGTATATTAAAATTTCTTTAAAGTAATAATGTGTTTATATAACATACAATGGTTTTATATAGTAGGAGATGCAGATAATTGAAGTAGAAATGTTGAATAAAAAGTGGAAAAGTGGAAAACGATAAGAAATAGTAAATAAAATAATAATAATAATAATAATGCAAAATCTTCACTTAGTTGATTGTATGCTTGTAACCAACATTTAACAATTGTGTGCAAGAATAAAACATTAATGGCAGATATCCAAAACATGATTTTTTTCTAAAGCGTAGCTACTGAAACTCTGCACGTCAACTGTAAGGGTGCATTAGTAAGTTACACGCTCTGACACATGACAAAAGCCACAGTTCCCACCAAGCTTGTGCCTCTTTAGCCTATTTTTAGAGGATATAGGCAATATGCCACCTGTAGGTCACTATTCACAATAGACACAAATCTGTAAGAGATATATATTTTCTCTTTCACCGTGGTGTGCTTTGAATTGATTCCATTAACCACCTACTATTTCTTCCATCTTCTCAACTGTATCCAAGAACATTATTAGAATGGCATTAAAACATGTGACATCTAACATTTAAATCATGTCAAAGGGCATAGCCGTCAGGCTTACATTCACCTAAGGGGAAGAAGTCACAGGGATCACTCTAAGAAGTTGTAACAAATGATGTATAAAAAGGCAGACGAGGATTCGGCATGGATCTGTGTGGACGCCATCATAATTGTAAACCATCTGGAATTCGGTCGGAGAGCGGAAATACCAGCTGCGAATGCTCATTTACATAAATATTGTATAATTTAATTAAGAATAACATGCAACGGTTGGTGCTAGCCTGCTTATAAAGGCAATGCTGCTGAGACACAATCTTCTCACAAAGTCTGGACATGCTGGTTTCATTATAAGGTGCTCCAAGATAATCCTCAGCTCTGTGAACAAAGTCCGGCAGTAAGGATTTCTTCTGGAGGAATATCGCAGGGTTAGGAATCTGTAGTAAATAAAAGGCTGCAACAAGCTCCCCTGACCGCTGAGCAGCTTGAAGACAGTAGCTGGCATTAAAAAGATCTCATTGCAAGCGATGAACTTGAGAATATTTTGCTGATTTGAATTCAGTTTCTCCAGAAGTGATCTGATAAATGGCATACTGTTTGCTCCCTTGGTATCCAGGACCTTCTTAGTATATGTTGATGCATGAAGCAATGAAAACAGCAAAACGGGGAATATGCTCATGGTGAGAGGGTAGGAATTGACGAAGATGAGTGAATACAAAAGGTAGTGGCAGCTGTCCTCTAACAGAGCCTGGCTCAGGAATGCCCGGCTCAGCTGGAAGTGTGGTAACCTCTGGTGTAGTCGCAGGGCACTGGTGAGGGCATTGGCCAGCAAGGCACGTTGATAAAAACTGGCAGCTTCATGTAAGCCTAAAATAGGAAGAATAAATAATGCCGAACAGTATACTGTGAACCACCGCGACAGCCACATAGCTGTGTCAAGTTTATTCGCCATCATGAATTGCACTGCTCCTCCCTGAGGGGGGTTGTTAGGGACGGAGTCCGCCATGTCTGCCAATTCGCACACAAGTCCCAGTAAATATTGCTAGAAAACTAACACTTAAGGGAATTGAATAGTAGTTTGTATATCAGACAGTTAATATATGCACAAGTAAAATTTTGTATTACAGTGAGTTCTATATTTTTTAGTAAAGTTAATGTTTAGCACTTTATATATAGTTATGTAATGTTTAAGATAATAACCTCCCATAAATGGAAGCAAAAGTTTTCATAACCTGCTACATGCATGTCAAAAATCTTGTATGTCTTTAACCAATTTATTATTTTTGTTTTCCCATTCCAGGAGTACTGGATTTAATGGGGGGAGTGTAACACCTCAGGTAACCAGTTGTTACAGTGCTATTGCTTTCCTCACTGGGAGAGTGATGCCTTGCTTGGAAGCCAGGAAGGATCCCTTTAACAGGTATTCAGCACATACAACACTGTTTTGACTCCATGCCAGAAGGGGGAGCTCGAGACCCGGGTTCAGGGGAGCTTCCCTAGATATAGACATATATATTCTGGCTTGGATGAGGAGTTAGTTAGTCTTTCGGAGGGAGAGACAGAAAAAGTTATTCTGTCATAGGGACAGAGGAGAGAGGAAGCAAACAGAGAGAGCCTGAGAGGAAAGCTGGGACCGTGCAGTCACAAGAGGTGCTGCAGCTCCTGGAAGCAACGAGAACAGAGCAGTCTGTAGGAGACTAGATAGGGGAAGAGAAGCACAGGAGAAGTAAAGAGCTGGAGGAAAGCTGCGACTGAGCTTCCTCCATGCTGAAGTGCTGAATTCCGGTAGCCGGAAGGCCGAGGTTGTGCGGCTAACTCTATGCCCCAAGGCAGAAACCAGCAGACAGCAGATTGCAGGTCGCCTGTCCAACATTAACACCCGAAGGCACAGTAACAGATAGAGCCTGGAGTCATCCTGAGAGACCCTGTAAAAAGGCGCGAGTTACTTGCCATGCCGGTAGTGTCCTACCAGCAAGGGGGACAGAGAGAATGTGAGGACCTCGTATAAGGCCTAAGGCAGCAAGGGACTACAACACAGTGCAGAAGGGAAGGCTTCCAACCCCACCTGGCTAGGGGGATTCCTGAGTCGCTCCCAAGCCGGCTGGACCATACCAGTACCTGTGATCTGGTGCCTTGGACTGTGGCTGCCTTACTCCAGTAAAGAGGTAAAGAGACTGCAACCTTGTGTCCTCTGTTTCTTACTGCACCATCTTTATCTATTACACCGAGAGCCCTGGGGACCCAGCTTCTCCTGTGGAAAGCCATACTATCCCAGCTGCCATAACATCACCCCAGTGGACCCCTTTAAGCAGCGTCGGTCATCCCTGACCCAATAACACAGGTGGCGTCACAAACATTCTTATTCCTAAAAACCACTTTAAAGACCTTCTCTTTATTTTGGATGCCCAGGGCCACAAACTAGGTCGCTGCCACCATGACCACCCCTTTAATGACGACCGGACCCGGTACCGAGTACCCCAAGGCCCTGGCGGGCGCTTCACACTTACTGGCACTATGTATCAGTACTTGTACAGAGAGTGGCATTATTTGAAAACCTTATTTATTCTATTGATAGCTGGACAGTGCAATACAAGCACATTTGTCTTTAATGTCTCCATTATTTCCTCGATTTCCTACATTAGATTGTAAGCTTGCGAGCAGGGCCCACACTCCTCTTGATATCTGTTGACATGTATTACTCTGTACTGTCTGATATTGTTTGTACAATGTCCCCTCCGAATTTTAATAATAATAAAAATTATTATTATCATTATACAAAAGTTAGAGGAAAAGTGATTGCACATAAAATGGCTGTTGCCTGGTCATACACCCTGCTTCTCTTTCCATAGATATGTACTTTTTGTGAATTAAAGATTTTCCACTCCATTTGGTGAGTGCCAGATTTTCTTCCTTTTTTTATATTTAATATGTGTCTTACTCAGATACAGATTTGCACCATTGCTATTTTTTCCTACGTCCTGGCTAATGTTTGTCTGTTTGGATACATAGAGATCAGTGCCTAACGCATTTCTTTTATATGGATAATACCAAAGCACCGCACACGTTATTTCATTTGTACTGAGGGTAAATGATAAAGACCAAATAAATCTCGTATGTTGATTGTAATGTACTGAGATCCAACTGGAAGTATTGTCTATATTGATATAATTAGTAAATGGCTTAATTTATTTTATTTGTATATTAACATTTCTTTAAAGTAATAATGTGTTTATATAACATACAATGGTTTTATATAGTAGGAGATGCAGATAATTGAAGTAGAAACGTTGAATAAAAAGTGGAAAAGTGGAAAACAATAAGAAATCGTAAATAAAATAATAATAATAATAATAATGCAAAATCTTCACTTAGTTGATTGTATGCTTGTAACCAACGTTTAACAATTGTGTGCAAGAATAAAACATTAATGGCAGATATCCAAAACATGATTTTTTTCTAAGGCGTAGCTACTGAAACTCTGCACGTCAACTGTAAGGGTGCATTAGTAAGTTACACGCTCTGACACATGACAAAAGCCACAGTTCCCATCAAGCTTGTGCCTCTTTAGCCTATTTTTAGAGGATATAGGCAATATGCCACCTGTAGGTCACTATTCACAATAGACACAAATCTGTAAGAGATATATATTTTCTCTTTCACCGTGGTGTGCTTTGAATTGATTCCATTAACCACCTACTATTTCTTCCATCTTCTCAACTGTATCCAAGAACATTATTAGAATGGCATTAAAACATGTGACATCTAACATTTAAAGTACAGTTATAAAATACATGAGGATGGCATAGGATGCTGAGATATACAGCTCTGGCAAAAGTTAAGAGACCACCACATCAAAACCCTGTCATGGGCAGCCCAATCTCCAGACCTGAACCCCATTGAAAACCTCTGAAATGTAATCAAGAGGATGATGGATAGCCACAAGGCATCAAACAAAGAAGAACTGCTTACATTTTTGCTCCAGAAGCAGTGTGAAAGACTGGTGGAAAGCATGCCAAGACGCATGAAAGCTGTGATTAAAAATCATGGTTGTTCCACAAAATATTGAGTTCTGAACTCTTCCGGAGTTAAAACAAAAGTATTGTTGCTTCTAAATGATTATGAACTTGTTTTCTTTGCATTATTTGAGGTCTGAAAGCACTGGTCTTTTTTTTTTTTATTTTGACCATTTTTCTTTGTCAGAAAAAAAATGCAAAATTTATTGCTTGGAAATTCGGAGACATGTTATCAGAAGCTTATAGAGTAAAACAACAATTTACATTTTACTCATATATATACCTATAAAGAGAAAAATCAGACAAACTGACCATTTTGCAGTGTTCTCATAATTTTTGCCAGAGCTGTATTTTATTTTTAGGCATAACTTGATATTCTCTGTTATCTTTTTATTTCTGAAGTGTTGAAGGGTTCTCCATTGTTTAACACTTGTGTTTTCAAAAGCAACCTAACCTCAGGGACTTCTCATTAATGGATTTTCCTTCAGACAGGTCTTCAACATGTGACCAGTGATAGGGCATGAAGGGTGCTATATGCAGTGCAAACTTTATTGTTTGCATTGTGCGGTTGTACATTTCTCTGTGGATGAGAATCGCATTGTTAGATGCAGTGCTAAGTCCAGTATTACCACAGGGCCTTTCATAATGGGTTGGTAGATATTTTGGTGCTCTCTAATGGGCAGCATGAATTAGACACTGGCTGCGTTAATATAGCTGTCTATGTTTTACTTTGTAAAGCCAGCTGGGAACTGTTTGTGTCGGATAACGGGTCAAGGCCTAGTTGCTTCTCCCCACCCCAATCCCTCTGACTGACAGGTCTTTCACAATGCACACACATATGGAGAGCCCATTAATTTAAAACACGAGGGCAGGGCCGGACTGGGACTAAAATTCAGCCCTGGCATTTGAAGTCACACAGGCCCACTTGTCGCATGGTGACTGTATAATATCTTTGTACACTTGTAGGCTACAAGAAGTGAGGGGAGTGTAACACGACTATATAACATATAATTACAGCTGTATCCAGCATTACAGCTCAGCCCCCATAGAATGTATCACAGCCAGCCCCCATAGAATGTAATACAGCACAGCCCCCATAGACTATAATACAGCACAGCCCCATAGAATGTAATGCTGCACAGCCCCCATAGAATGTAATGCAGCACAGCCCCCATAGAATGTAATGCAGCACAGCCCCCATAGAATGTAATGCAGCACAGCCCCATAGAATGTAATACAGCCAGCCCCCATAGAATGTAATACAGCCAGCCCCCATAGAATGTAATGCAGCACAGCCCCCATAGAATGTAATGCAGCACAGCCCCCATAGAATGTAATGCAGCCAGCCCCCATAGAATGTAATACAGCCAGCCCCCATAGACTATAATACATCACAGCCCCATAGAATGTAATGCTGCACAGCCCCCATAGAATGTAATGCAGCACAGCCCCCATAGAATGTAATGCAGCACAGCCCCATAGAATGTAATGCAGCACAGCCCCATAGAATGTAATGCAGCACAGCCCCATAGAATATAATGCAGCACAGGCCCATAGAATATAATGCAGCACAGGCCCATAGAATATAATGCAGCACAGGCCCATAGAATGGAATGCAGCACAGGCCCATAGAATGGAATGCAGCACAGGCCCATAGAATACAATGCAGCACAGGCCCATAGAATAAAATGCAGCACAGGCCCATAGAATGGAATGCAGCACAGGCCCATAGAATACAATGCAGCACAGGCCCATAGAATATAATGCAGCACAGGCCCATAGAATGGAATGCAGTACAGCCCCATAGAATATAATGCAGCACAGCCCCATAGAATATAATGCAGCACAGGCCCATAGAATATAATGCAGCACAGGCCCATAGAATGGAATGCAGCACAGCCCCATAGAATATAATGCAGCACAGGCCCATAGAATATAATGCAGCACAGGCCCATAGAATGGAATGCAGCACAGGCCCATAGAATGGAATGCAGCACAGCACATAGAATACAATGCAGCACAGGCCCATAGAATATAATGCAGCACAGGCCCATAGAATATAATGCAGCACAGGCCCATAGAATGGAATGCAGCACAGCCCCATAGAATATAATGCAGCACAGGCTTATAGAATATAATGCAGCACAGGCCCATAGAATGGAATGCAGCACAGGCCCATAGAATGGAATGCAGCACAGGCCCATAGAATACAATGCAGCACAGGCCCATAGAATATAATGCAGCACAGGCCCATAGAATGGAATGCAGCACAGGCCCATAGAATGGAATGCAGCACAGGACCATAGAATACAATGCAGCACGGGCCCATAGAATATAATGCAGCACAGGCCCATAGAATGGAATGCAGCACAGCCCCATAGAATATAATGCAGCACAGCCCCATAGAATATAATGCAGACAGGCCCATAGAATATAATGCAGCACAGCCCCATAGAATATAATGCAGCACAGGCCCATAGAATGGAATGCAGCACAGGCCCATAGAATGGAATGCAGCACAGGCCCATAGAATGGAATGCAGCACAGGCCCATAGAATATAATGCAGCACAGGCCCATAGAATATAATGCAGCACAGGCCCATAGAATATAATGCAGCACAGGCCCATAGAATGGAATGCAGCACAGCCCCATAGAATATAATGCAGCAGAGGCCCATAGAATGGAATGCAGCCAGCCCCATAGAATATAATGCAGCAGAGGCCCATAGAGTGGAATGCAGCACAGGCCCATAGAATATAATGCAGCACAGGCCCATAGAATGGAATGCAGCACAGCCCCCCCCCCATAGCTCCACAATCCAGTCATCACTCATTGATAAAAAAAAACCACTCTACTCACCTTTCCTCCTGTCCCGCGCTGCTCTGGCTCTGGTCTCAGCAGTCGCAGTCTGCCCGCCCGGACACACAGCAGGTGCACGATGATATGACGTCATCGCGCACCCGCAGTGTCAGCGGCAGGCAGAGCGGGGAATGATGGGAGAGGAAGCGTCAGCAGACGCTCTCTCCTCCATCATTGCATTCAACTGTACCGGCGTCTATGACGCCCGTATAGTTGAATGAGGGGCCGGGAGTGCACTGACAGCGGGGAGAGTGTGCCGACAGCGGCACACTCGAGCGGCCCACTACTGCCACCGGCCCTTCTGGCATTTGCCAGAACTGCCCGATGGCCAGTCCGGCCCTGCACGAGGGGCAGGTGGAAGCCACAAGAGAATGTCCTCAGATTAGTTATATGAGGTGAATAGTCCTCAGCCAAATTTACCAAGTACATTTTACCTGTAATGGTGTTTATTTGGCAGCATGGATCAGATGACAGGTTCCCTTTAAAATGTAGTATTAAGGTGCTGTTAGCTTGTGCTTACATGCGTACTATTTGCTCAATATTTATTGACTTTGCTGTAGTACCCAAGATCCAGAACACATACACCGAAGGAAGTCAATGGTTCTCAAAAATAATACATGGGTTGTAGTAAATATAATGAATTGTACTAAATGATAAAACTAAGGATTTCACTGCCTTTGGCATATTGCTAACATGGTACAAAGCTTTTTTTCTAATACCCATGGTAATACTAACAGTCTCCATACAATTCAGAATTCTGACTAAATTGTGAGCCATTGACTCACAAGTTATACTGGTATATTTAAATCATAAACATTTGTGTCTAAGCATCTGCCACCACTCCATAGACTTCTATAGAGAAGGTGGATAGACTGTTTTGGAATATAGAAGTCAAAGCACTCCTGTTATCACAATAGATAACAGTCACAGTAATACAGATATTTTGAAAGTTGAATTTGCCAAGTTCTCCCCCCAAATTTGCTTTGTGTTCAATAAATTCACTGTGAATCGCAATACTGAAAATCTACTAATTGCACGAAAAAAGAGAAGGAAAGAGGAGGTTTAATATTAAAAAGGCTTTTATTAATGTGCTGTTATACAGTATATACATACCACAGTATACAGTGCCTTGCGAAAGTATTCAGCCCAATGGAACTTTCAACCTTTTTCCACATATCATGCTTCAAACATAAAGATACTAAATGTAAATTTTTAGTGAAGAATCAACAATAAGTGGAACACAATTTTGAAGTTGAACGAAATTTATTGGTTATTTTAATTAATTTTGGAAATTCAAAAACTGAAAAGTGGAGCGTGCATTGTTATTCGGCCCCTTTACTTTCAGTGCAGCAAACTCACTCCAGAAGTTCATTGTGGATCTCTGAATGATCCAATGTTGCCCTAAATGCCTAATGATGATAACTATAATCCACCTGTGTGTAATCAAGACTCCATAAATGCACCTGCTCTGTGATAGTCTCAGGGTTTGGTTTGAAGCCCAGAGAGTATTATGAAGACCAAGAAACACAACAGGCAGGTCCGTGATACTGTTGTGGAGAAGTTAAAAGCCGGATTTGGATTCAAAATAATTTCCAAAACTTTAAACATCCCAAGGAGCACTATGCAAGCGATCATATTGAAATGGAAGGAGTATCATACCACTGCAAATCAACCAAGACCCGGCCGTCCCTCTAAACTTTCATCTCAATCAAGGAGAAGACTGATCAGAGATTTAGCCAAGAGGCCCATGATCACTCTGGATGAACTGCAGAGATCTACAGCTGAGGTGGGACAGTCTCTCCATAGAACAATAATCAGTCGTACACTGAACAAATCTGGCCTTTATGGAAGAGTGGCAAGAAGAAAGCTATTTCTCAAAGATATCCATAAAAAGTGTCATTTAAAGTTTGCAACAAGCCACCTGGGAGACACACCAAACATGTGGAAGAAGGTGCTCTGGTCAGATGAAACCAAAATAGAACTTTTTGGCAACAATGCCAAACAATATGTTTGGCGTAAGGGCAACACAGCTCATCACCCTGAAGACACCATCCCCACTGTCAAACATGGTGATCGTAGCATTATGGTTTGGGCCTGCATTTCTTTAGCAGGGACAGGGAAGATGGTTAAAATTGATGGGAAGATGGATGGAGCCAAATACAGGACCATTCTTGAAGAAAACCTGTTTGAGTCTGCAAAAGACCTGAGACTGGGACGGAGATTTGTCTTCCAACAAGACAATGATCGCAAACATAAAGCAAAATCTACAATGGAATGGTTCACAAATAAATATATCCAGGTGTTAGAATGGCCAAGTCAAAGTCCAGACCTCAATCCAATCGAGAATCTGTGGAAAGAGCTGAAAACTGCTGTTCACAAACAATCTCCATCAAACCTTACTGAGCTCGAGCTGTTTGCCAAGGAAGAATGGGCAAGAATTTCAGTCTCTCGATGTACAAAACTGACAGAGACATACCCCAAGTGACTTGCAGCTGTAATCGCAGCAAAAGGTGGCGCAACAAAGTATTAAATTAAAGGTACCGAATAATATTGCATGCCCCACTTTTCAGTTTTTTAATTTTCACAAAAATTTAAAATAACCAACAAATTTTGTTCAACTTCACAATTGTGCTCCACTTGTTGTTGATTCTTCACCAACAATTTACATTTGGTACCTTTATGTTTGAAGCATGATATGTGGGAAAAGGTTGAAAAGTTCCAGGGAGCCGAATACTTTCACAAGGCACTGTAAATAGTATACCATAGGTCAATTAATTCAATTTCATGACTTGTTCACAAATCAGTATTTGGTTAGTATTTACATCTATATTTTTAAGCCAAAATCATCAGTGAAACAATCAAAGAAAAATATAATAAAAACAAGCCACTACTTCGGTATTTTTTACCCACTTCTGATTTTGGCTTATAAAAATTGATGTGAACTACTGACCAAATACTGTACATGTGAACATAGCCTCATACTGAGTGACTATACACGTACAGCACCTCCCTCTGTCACTTGAGACTTTGGATTCTTATTCACAGTTTGAGACTATCGCTCCCATTTTCAATCTGCTTCAGTGCTAAAGTTAGTACACCACAATCAGATTATTCCTTTTCTAACCCTAAGTTGAATGAGCTGTGCACTCTGACCTCCTATCCCTACATTGTACATTGTACAAGCATAAAATGGTGCTCCGTAGCCATCCCCCGTCTTATATATTGGCTGTGTTAGCCACCCCCAACTGGCTGCACTACAACCATGTGACGGCATGGCTACAGGGCTTTAAGAGGTAGTTCTCAAGGCCGCGCCTGACATCATTAACTCACTCATTGATACCTCAGTTGTTTGTGAAATGGCATTGGGCATTTTATTTTGTGATCCCCAGTAATCGAATCACAAAATGTTTGAATATACAGAGTCCTGCAAATTTAAAAAAAATTGACTTGAAGTTGATCTATCATGGATCTGTCCGCTTATCTTTGCTCACAATTGTAAATCTAGCATCTATCATGAAATTAAGAAAAACTTTGAATATGCCATTTTTGTCTTTGCTGATAATATCCCATCAAGTACATTTGTAGCAATGAGTTCCTGTTTGTAATAAGTCTTTGTCTAATACATCAAAAGATAAGTGCACCTCTGAAATTTAATAAATGTTAACAACCAAAAGTTCTTGGGAAACTACTGAAATTGAATATATACAACCAATTATTTAGAAGACATGGCACATTTTCACTAATCTCAAGCACAACGTCATTCAGTTCGCCCTTGAAGCATTTTCCATACATAACCCTCTCTGTGTTTTGTATCTCTCTTAGGTCAAGATAAGTATAACACCCTAACTGTCCTAATCCTCAGCTATGTGTTCAGGAATGTTGTTTGCAACTACTGTATTATGCAAGCTACGATCCTCAGTGATGTCACTGTATAGTCTAGGACAGTGGCATACCATTTGACTGATCCAAATATCTCCATCTAGAGTATCTCTCAACAACCGCAATGCTATAATCATAACAAAGCATTAGTGTGTTGGATTACAATACTCTTAAAGTGGAGCTAAAAAGTGTGATGATATATGCAGTAAAATAATTCATGCCTTCACAAATAATTACAGTAAAGTATGGAGAATACTTTTTACTGCGTCTCCAGATATGAGAAAGTTAAAATTTCTCATGATTGGTTAAGAATAATTAAAGGGAATCTGTCACCTAGTTTTTTGTGTATAAGCTTCTTGCCACTGCCATCAGGGGCTTATCTGCAGCATTCTGTAATGCTGTAGATAAGCCCCCCGATGTAACCTGAAAGACAAGAAAAACAAGTTAGATTACACTCACATGGGGGGCAGTCTGGTGCGGTCCGGTCCCACGGGCATCGTGGACTGGGTCCAGCGCTTCCCATCTTCATGCAATGACGTCCTCTTCCTTGCTTCCTGTCGCGGCTCCTGCGCAGGTGTACTTTATCTGCCCTGTTGAAGGCAGAGCAAATTACTGCAGTGCGCAAGCACTGGGAAAGGTCCGAGAAGCCCAGCACCTGCGC
The DNA here is from genome assembly GCF_051348905.1 of Ranitomeya variabilis. Taxonomy (NCBI): domain Eukaryota; kingdom Metazoa; phylum Chordata; class Amphibia; order Anura; family Dendrobatidae; genus Ranitomeya; species Ranitomeya variabilis. Next base: position 450,198,066 of record NC_135237.1, on the reverse strand, counting down.
ACTGCAGTACTCCTTCATTGGAGTCCAGCTGTATTTAATTAAACTGATAGGACTTGATTTGCAAAGGCACACACCTGTGTATATAAGACCTCACAGTGCATGTCAGACCAAATTAGAATCATGAGGTCAAATGAACTGGCCAAGGAGCTCAGACAGAATTGTGGCAAGGCTCAGATCTGGCCAAGGTTTCAAAAGAATTTCTGCAGTACTCAAGGTTCCTAAGGGCACAGTGGCCTCCGTAATCCTTAAATGGAAGAAGTTTGAGACCACCAGAAGTCTTCGCTGACCTGGACGTCCAGCCAAACTGAACAATCATGGGAGAAGAGCCTTGGTGATAGAGGTAAAGAAAAACCCCAAGATCAGTGTGGCTGCACTCCAGAGATGCAATAGGGAGATGAAAGAAAGTTCCACAAAGTCAACTATCTCTGCAGACCGGGCCTTTATGGCAGAGTAGCCCAACGGAAGCCTCTCCCCATTGAAAGACATATGAACGCTCTCATAGAATTTGCTAAAAAACACATGAAGGACTCCAAGACTATGAGAAATAAGATTCCCTGGTCTGATGAGACGAGTATAGACCTTTTTGGTGATAATTCTAAGCGGTATGTGTAGAGAAAACCAGGCACTGCTCATCACCTGCCCAACATATCCTCTGACGTATAGACCCGTTGAAGCGCTAAGTGGCGCGAAACGGCCATCGTCTTACACCAGCTCGCACATCCCAGCAACCTATTCCTCTGGCCATGAAATTTTAAAGTTTGAATAAAGGATGAAGTTTTAAGGACCGGTGAGTGCTATCTGCATTTTTCTTCTTTGCTGCATACACCCTGTCTTTGCATGAGCACCCGGAGTCCATAGAGGCGGTCTCTATCCGGAAAACACTCCATTCAGCATATGGTTGTGTGGCCCCACAGCAGTGCCGTTATATTTTTCTTTTTTGCATAGCAAGACGTATGAACACCCGCATAGAGTTTGCTAGAAAACACATGAAGGACTCCAAGACTATGAGAAATAAGATTCTCTGGTCTGATGAGATGAATATAGACCTTTTTGGTGATAATTCTAAGAGGTATATGTAGAGAAAACCAGACACTGCTCATCACCTTCCCAATACAATCCCAACAGTGAAACATGGTGGTGGCAGCATCATGCTATGGTGGTGTTTTCCAGCTGCAGGGACAGGATGACTGGTTGTCATTGAAGGAAACATGAATGCGGCCAAGTACAGAAATATCCTGGATGAAAACCTCTTCCAGAGTGCTCTGGACCTCAGGCTTGGCTGAAGGTTCACCTTCCAACAAGACAGTGACCCTAAGCACAAAGCTAAAATAACAAAGGAGTTGCTTCAGAACAACTTTGTGACCATTCTTGAATGACCCAGCCAGAGCCCTGTCCTAAACCCAATTGAGCATCTCTGGAGAGACCCAAAAATGGCTGTCCACCAGTATTCACCATCCAACCTGATGGAACTGGAGAGGATCTGCAAGGAAGAATGGCAGAGGATCTCCAAATCCAGGTGTGAAATCTTATTGCACCATTCCCAAGAAGACTCATGGCAGTGCTAACTCAAAAGGGTGCTTCTACTCAATACTGAGCAAAGGGTCAAAATTAGTGATGAGGGAATATTCTCGTTACTCGAGATTTCCCGAGCATGCTCGGGGGTCCTCCGAGTATTTTTTAGTGCTCGGAGATTTAGTTTTTCTTGCCACAGCTGAATGATTTACATCTGTTAGCCAGCATAAGTGCATGTGGGGTTGTTTGCTTGGTTGTTGGTTGTTTGCATGTTGCTTGGTTGCTAGGGAATCCCCACATGTACTTATGCTGGCAAACAGATGTAAATCATTCAGCTGTGGAAAGAAAAAATAAATCTCTGAGCACTAAAAAATACTCGGAGGTCCCCTGAGCGTGCTCGAGAAATCTCAAGTAATGAGTATATTCGCTCCTCGCTATTCAGAATACTTATGACCATGTGATTTTTCAGTTTTTCTTTTTTAATAAATTTGCAAAAATTACTACATTTCTGTTTTTTCATTCAAGATGGAGTGTAGAGTGTATATTAATGAGAAAAAAATGAACTTTTTTGGATTTACCAAATGGCTGCAATGAAACAAAACAAGGAGTGAAAAATTTAAATCGGTCTGAATACTTTCCGTACCCATTGTATATCGCTAATATGCCATGATTATTCAATAGGAAGTGCAACTCTCTTATAAATAAATATTTATAGAGCTGAAATTACATTGCTTTGAGGATTTACCCATCAATACTTGTGCTTTCCTGTGTTTAGGTAGACATGTGATTTCTAGAAAACCGTTGGCAATTTATTTAAATTATTATTTACTGAAAGCAATTTTGTCAAAGCCACAATGCATATGGCTGCAATATTCTTCACATAAAAGAATGTTGTTTAAATTGCAAATTTTTTAAGTTTGTTCCAACACCAAAGAATATTTCTGGAAATGACTAATGTGAAAAGCCCGTGTATGCCGAACAGATTTCGGTTTTAATAAGAGAATGCAATTAAATAAATTATTCTCCTGTTTATAGTATTTAAGAGAGCTAAAGCAGATCTAAAAAGTCTCATTAAAATATTGTGTGGTTACATCAAATCTATTTTTTCCACAAAATATAACCATTAATTCATCCCAGGGCCAATTTCATATCACTGAAAACTGAAAGGAAGACCACGTACCATGTGCCATGAGCACAGGTAAATTTCATGCAGGTATAACATTGTTTAGCATAGCACACTCTTACTGCTGTAAGGAAATAATGCTAACCATAGAGACACTAATAATAATAATAATAATTTTATTTATATAGCGCCAACATATTCCTCAGCACTTTACAATTATAGAGGGGATTTGTACAGACAATAGACATTACAGCATAACATTAATCACAGTTCAAAACATATACCAAGAGGAATGAGAGGTGGATGGTAACAATTGCTTTTTGTTGTTCGGACCAGCCATATTGTAAGGATCAGGTGTTCATGTAAAGCTGTATGAATCAGTTAACAGCCTAAATATGTAACAGTACAGAAACAGAGGGCTAATTAACTGCATAAAGCGTATGAGAACATCATGCAAGGAACCTGATTATGGTTTTTTTGAATGGGCCAGACAGGGATAGTTAGGTTAATGCATTGAGGCGGTAGGCCAGTCTGAACAAATGCATTTTTAGGGCACGCTTAAAACTGTGAGGATTGGGGATTAATCCTATTAACCTGGGTAGTGCATTCCAAAGAATTCGCGAAGCACATGAAAAGTCTTGGAGACGGGAGTGGGAGGTTCTGATTATTGAGGATGTTAACTTCAGGTCATTAGCAGAATGGAGAGCACGGGTAGGGTGGTAGACTGAGACCAGGGAGGAGATGTAGGGTGGAGCTGAGACATAGAGTCCTTTGTGGATGAGGGTAATAGTTTTGTACTGGATATGGAGTGGATGGGTAACCAGTAGAGTTGAGCGACTTTTACTTTTTTCAGATCAAGTCGGGTTTCGTGAAACCCGACGTTGTCAAAAGTCGGGTGAAATCGGCCGATTATTGCGAAAAGTCGGGGGCCAACTGAAACACGAAACCCAATGCAAGTCAATGGGGAATCAAAGTGGGCAGTGAGTGGAGGACAGAAAAACACCTACAGTGCCCATTTTAATGCCAAAAACATCAATTCTTATTACTTAAGCTTGTCAATCTTAATTTACTTTATAATAATAGCTAGGCATTGAAAGCTGGGGGTCATTTGGCTAAAGTTGTGGGGGGGTAGGGCTGCCTCAAGATTTTCGTGGGCCCAGGAAACGCGGAATACATCACGGCGGTGGAGCAGGGAGAGGTAAGTATTCCAACTTTGCAAGTGCTGTGATCCTGAGCAAGCATGGCCCCTCATAGTACGGTGGTGTGTTTGACGGTGGGTGGCGCCTCCCACTGGCAGAGACACTTTTGCGTATTATGAGGGGCCCTGTGCCAGTGACGTCACCAACGAGTATACCCCCCACCTGATGAAGGAACCTGCACTTTCATCTGCACCTTCCTCTTTGCCCCCGTGTAAGTTGGAATAGTGTGCGGGAAGGGGAAACTGTCTTTCAGCAGGGTCAGATTCTGGATGTGTAGAGTGCAAGGGGAATGTAGTGGTCTGGGTCAATGTACCAGCAGACTCATCTAGCAGTGGCTGGGCAATGGGCAGGATGAGGAGGAAACACAGATATAGGCCCAAATAATAAAGTAGGTTAAATGCAGTTCAAAATTGGTAACAGGACTAAACAGGCGGCATTGCTTTGTTCAGTGGAGGAAAACTGTAAAGAGTGGCAGACACAGTTAGTAGGCCCAAATAATAAAGTAGGCTAAATGCAGTTCAAATGTGGTAACAGGACTAAACAGGCAGCATTGCTTTGTTCAGTGGAGGAAAACTGTAATGAGTGGCAGACACAGTTAGCAGGCTCAAATAATAAAGTGGGCTAAATGTCTGCCAAAAAATTGTTCATAAATAAACAGGTGGCATAGCTAGGTACAGGGGTGGGCTCCTCTGCTGAGTAGCAGACAGTGGTAGTAGGCGCAAAATATTAACTGGTCTAAATGGAGGCCAGGGCCCCTGTATATTTTAACTATCATCTATCATTTCAACAAATTTGTATTGGCAGTGCCATTGAAGGATTTAACAGCGCAGACTACACAGTGGTGGAGCAGGGAGAGGTAAGTATTGCAAGTGGTAGAGCACTGTTCGAGCTGGGGGGGAACACTCTCTCGTGGGCGGCGGTACTGGCACAGGGCCCCTCATATTACAACGGTGTGTCTGACGTTGGTTGTGCACCACCACCATCAGAGACACTTCATTGTACTATGAGGGACCTTGTGCCAGTGCCGTCGCCCAAGTGTGGGCCCACCCACCTGTCCAGGCAAACGGCACTCGCACGGGTGCTTGCGCCAGGTGGTGACCACGGCCCTGTGGGGGGAGTCAGCCCACTTAAGGAGGTATAAAAATGGTCTATGTTGGACATACAGCAGCTGCAAATGGAGGAATTGGAGAAGTCAGTAAGAGGAGGCCAAAAGCAAGACATTTTTCAGGCAAGCTATGTGTCAGCAGGGGAAGGTGGGGCAAAATAATTTGAAATCCATGATTGGTTCATTTTAATGAAGGTTAGATCATCAACATTTTGTGCAGCGAGACGATGACGCTGGCTCAACATCTCCAGCCTTAGGTGCTATTGTGCTTTTGCCACTACCACCAGATGAACCACCACCACCATCAGTACCAGCTGGCAACCACCGCCCACGGGCTTTTCCACCAGACTTCCTCATTTTTTAGAAAATCTAACCAAAATAACAACCATTATATGGTACTGTAAAATAAGGTAGAAGGTGAATATAAACTTGTTGAGAATTTAAATCTCCCTTTTTTTGGGGGGAGACTGAACCAAAACTCAGGCCCTGTGCATAAAACAACACAATGTAAGTGGCAGAAAGTGGCTGGCTGATATACGACAAACTAACAGGACTGAAGTATATCCACTTTGTGAGAATTTGAATCTCACTGTTTTTTTGGGAGACTGAACCAAAACTCAGGCCCAGTGTATAAAACAACACAATGTAAGTGGCAGAAAGTGGTTGGAAGATATATGAAAAAATACAAGGAATGTAGTACAATTTCAATCTCCCTACAATGATCTCAGGACAGGTATGGCAGCAATAAAAAAGACTGCTGCACACAAAAGTGTGGACAAATAAACAAGATAACTGTGCAGAGAAGAGCAACAGGATTTTTGCTTTTAAAAAAGCAGTTGGTTTGCACAGCAGCGTGCAAACAACAATGCAGCTATTAGGGAGCCTTATCAGGCAGCCTAATAAGCTACAGAGCTGATGCACAAAAATATAGCCTCCACTGTCCCTGCAAAAAAAAGGTGGTGTTGGACAGTGGAAATCGCTACAGCACAAGCAGTTTGGGGGTTAATCTTCCCTCCCTAACTATATCCCTTCTGATGAAGCTGCAGCAACCTCTCCCTATGCTAAGATCGGCAGAATTAAGATGGCAGTCGGCGTGCAAGCCCCTTTATAGCACCTGTGACGCCGCAGAAAGCAAGCCAATCCCTGTCATGCCCTTCTCTAAGATGGTGGGGACCGAGACCTATGTCATCACGCTGCCCACACTCTGCGTCCTCCTTCATTAGCTGAAAAATGGCGCTGAAAGCGTCATATGAAACGCGACTTTTGGGCGCAGATCGGCGACCTCATGGCCGATCCCACACTAGGATCGGGTCTGGTTTCATGAAACCGACTTTGCTGCAAGTCGGCGATTTTTGAATTTGTCCGATCCGTTTCGCTTAACCCTAGTAACCAGTGTAATGACTGGCACAATGTAGAGGCTCCGGAATAATGGTGGGTGAGGAATATTATCCTGTCTGCAGCATTCAGGACAGATTGGAGAGGGGAGAGTTTGGTAAGAGGGAGGCCGATTAGTAGAGAGTTACAATAGTCCAGACAAGAATGAAGGAGTGAAACAGTAAGAGTTTTTGCAGAGTCGAAAGTAAGAAAAGGGCGAATTCTAGAAATGTTTTTGAGATGCAGATAAGAAGAGTGAGCCAGTGATCGGATGTGGGGGGTGAATGAAAGCTCAGAATCAAGTATGACCCCAAGGCAGTGGGAATGTTGCTTGGGAGTAATGGTGGAACCACACACGGAGATGGCAATGTCAGGCAGAGGTAGGTTAGTAGAAGGAGAGAACACAAGGAGTTCAGTTTTTCACAGGTTCAGTTTCAGATAGAGGGAAGACATGATGTTAGAGACAGTGGTAAGACAATCACTGATGTTTTCTAAAAAGGCAGGCGAGATATCAGGAGAAGAAATGCATAATAGGGTGTCATCAGCATAGAAATGGTATTGGAAACCAAATCTACTGATTGTTTGTCCAATAGAGGCAGTATACAAAGAGAAGAGGGGGGGCCTAGGACTGATCCTTGAGGAATCCCAACAGTAAGGGGAAGGTGAGAGGAGGAGGAACCAGCAAAAGATACAGTGAAGGAGCAGTCAGAGAGGCAGGAGGAGAACCAAGAGGGAACGATGTCCTTGAGGCCAATGGAGTGTAGCATAGTGAGGAGGAGCTGATGACCCACAGTATCGAATGCTGTGGAGAGATCCAAGAGAAATAGCATGGAGTAGTGACCATTAGATTTAGCTGTTAGTAGATCATTAGAGACTTTAGTGAGGGCAGTTTCAGTAGAGTGTAAAGAGCGGAAACCAGATTGAAGAGGGTCGAGAAGAGAGTTATCTGAGAGATAGCGGATAAGATGGGAGTGGACCAGGCATTCGAGGAGTTTAGAGATGAAGGGAAGATTACAGACAGGTCAAGAAAAATACCGGAAGAGAGAGAGAGGTTGAATATTTTTGTTAGGTGAGAGGTGACAGCCAGGGAAAGGGACTGGAGGAGATGTGACTGAATGGGGTCACTGGTGCAAGTGTTCAGGCGAGAAGATGCAAGGAGCCTGATTACTTCTTCTGTAACTGGTTCAAAGTCAGAGAGTGAACTAGATGCAGTGGGGGAGGGAAGACAGCGCATGGTATGAAGGGATTGGGAGATAATTTCCTGTCGGATGTGGTCAATTTTTGTCTTTGAAGTAATTGGCCAGATCGTCAGCGCAGAGATCCGTGGTTGGAGCCTGAACTCTTGGGTTGAGTAGGGAATGAAAAGTGTCAAAGAGACGTTTAGGGTTATTGGACAGTGACGTGATGAGGGTGTTAAAATAGGTTTGTTTGGTGAGGTGAAGGGCAGAGTTGTATTTTTTAAGCTTTAATGTATAATGGACGAATCCTTCGGCTAGATTAGATTTTCTCCATAGACATTCGGCGCACTTGGAGCACCGCTGCAGGAAACGTGTTTGCAGCGTGTGCCACGGTTGTCACCATCTGTGTTGAGTTGTTCTATGTATAGGAGGTGCAAATTCATCCAGGGCACTTTGCAGGGTTTCATTATAATGCTTCAGTGCAGAATCAGGACATGAGAAGGAGGAGATAGGGGCCAATGAGGACTGCAAGTTCTTCATAAGTTTCTGGGTGTTAACGGCCTGGATGTTTCTATAAATGTGGAATGTGGGGGTGACCTGAGCGGGATGGCAGTTCTTGATAGAGTGAAAGAAGGTTGTGGTCAGAGATCAGGAAAGGGGAGTTTGTGAAATCGTCCACTGAGCAAAGCTGGGAGAAGACCAAGTTGAGGGAGTTTCCGTCTTCATGTATATTGACCTAAACCGATATGGATGTATGACTTTCCACTAATTTACAATTACAGCACATTATTAGGATACTTTCATAACCTAACATATAGAACTATAAAGATATCTAAAGCAAGTGAGAGGACCCCGATGTTCATAAGAGCTTCCACTCTACTGAATAGAGAGGACTTTACTGACCTTAAGAGCGCACACTCTACAGGAGAGACAAACTTACAGTGGCTATTCTGAAAAAATTCACCCCCCTGGCGTTTTACCTATTTTGTTACAATACAACCTGTGTTTAAATATTGTTGCAATCCGTTTTGTTGGTGATGCATCACAACTAAATAGTCTAAGTTGGTGAAGTGAAGAAAAAAATAGACATAATTTAAATGCATGAGATCAGGGCTGCCCCAGGAATTTTGGGGCCCCATACTGGTAAAATTTTTGGGGCCCTCGAGACTCCATCCAGGCTCCACCCCAGCCCTGCCTCCACCCCTCGAACTGTCCACAGTCAAAGATTTTTAAAGCCGCCACCACGGCAAGGTCAGGCCCTACCAATTTTCTAACCTATTAAACATTTGTTAAAATATCCAATACAATTTAGGTATATTTTTATTTATTTTTCAATTTTCAAAATTACAAATACCACATAAAGGGGACAAATGTCACCGCACCATGACCATACACCATATTACCACCACACAGTGACCAAATAATAGCACATAGAAGGAACAAATACCACCACACCATGTCCAGACCACATATTACCACCATATGATCACCAATAATAAATCATAAAAGGAACAAATAGCACCACACCATGACCAGACCACATATTACCACCACATAGTGACCAAATAATAGCACATATAAGGAACAAATACCGCCACACCATGGCCGGACAACATATTACCACCACATAGTGACTGAACACTACAATACTGAGCAGTAATAAAAAAGCTCAATACTAATATCACCATTAGTGCCAGTATTCACAAGAGATCTCTGCTTAGTATGCAGTGTATGTGTACAGGTAATACAGTGATCACCGGTGACATTATACACAGGAGCTCTGTATATAGTGTATAATGTAAAGGTAATACAGTGATCACTGGTGACATTGTACATAGGACCGCTATATATAGTACACAGTATATAAGTATATACAGTGGGGCAAAAAAGTATTTAGTCATTCAGAAATAGTGCAAGTTCCACCACTTAAAAAGATGAGAGGCGTCTGTAATTTACATCATAGGTAGACCTCAACTATGGGAGACAAACTGAGAATAAAAAATCCAGAAAATCACATTGTCTGTTTTTTTATCATTTTATTTGCATATTATGGTGGAAAATAAGTATTTGGTCAGAAACAAACAATCAAGATTTCTGGCTCTCACAGACCTGTAACTTCTTCTTTAAGAGTCTCCTCTTTCCTCCACTCATTACCTGTAGTAATGGCACCTGTTTAAACTTGTTATCAGTATAAAAAGACACCTGTGCACACCCTCAAACAGTCTGACTCCAAACTCCACTATGTTGAAGACCAAAGAGCTGTCAAAGGACACCAGAAACAAAATTATAGCCCTGCACCAGGCTGGGAAGACTGAATCTGCATTAGCCAACCAGCTTGGAGTGAAGAAATCAACAGTGGGAGCAATAATTAGAAAATGGAAGACATTCAAGACCACTGATAATCTCCCTCGATCTGGGGCTCCATGCAAAATCCCACCCCATGGGGTCAGAATGATCACAAGAACGGTGAGCAAAAATCCCAGAACCACGCGGGGGGACCTAGTGAATGAACTGCAGAGAGTTGGGACCAATGTAACAAGGCCTACCATAAGTAACACACTACGCCACCATGGACTCAGATCCTGCAGTGCCAGACGTGTCCCACTGCTTAAGTCAGTACATGTCCGGGCCCGTCTGAAGTTTGCTAGAGAGCATTTGGATGATCCAGAGGAGTTTTGGGAGAATGTCCTATGGTCTGATGAAACCAAACTGGAACTGTTTGGTAGAAACACAACTTGTCGTGTTTGGAGGAAAAAGAATACTGAGTTGCATCCATCAAACACCATACCTACTGTAAAGCATGGTGGTGGAAACATCATGCTTTGGGGCTGTTTCTCTGCAAAGGGGCCAGGACGACTGATCCAGGTACATGAAAGAATGAATGGGGCCATGTATCGTGAGATTTTGAGTGCAAACCTCCTTCCATCAGCAAGGGCATTGAAGATGAAATGTGGCTGGGTCTTTCAACATGACAATGATCCAAAGCACACCGCCAGGGCAACAAAGGAGTGGCTTCGTAAGAAGCATTTCAAGGTCCTGGAGTGGCCTAGCCAGTCTCCAGATCTCAACCCTATAGAAAACCTTTGGAGGGTGTTGAAAGTCCGTGTTGCCAAGCGAAAAGCCAAAAACATCACTGCTCTAGAGGAGATCTGCATGGAGGAATGGGCCAACATACCAACAACAGTGTGTGGCAACCTTGTGAAGACTTACAGAAAATGTTTGACCTCTGTCATTGCCAACAAAGGATATATTACAAAATATTGAGATGAAATTTTGTTTCTGACCAAATACTTATTTTTCACCATAATATGCAAATAAAATGATAAAAAAACAGACAATGTGATTTTCTGGATTGTTTTTTCTCAGTTTGTCTCCCATAGTTGAGGTCTACCTATGATGTAAATTACAGACGCCTCTCATCTTTTTAATTGGTGGAACTTGCACTATTGCTGAATGACTAAATACTTTTTTGCCCCACTGTAGCATCAGTGTACAAGTAGCACACTGACTCACCAGTGACGTCTCTAGGTGAAGTCCTTCATCTTTGCTTTTAATCTTCATCCAGCACAGACCGCCATCACTTCATCCAGCCAGGACTCGTTTCTGCAGGAAATAACAGTTATCTAGAGCACTGCTTGCAGAAAACATTACTTATTATTTTCCCAAATTCTAAACTACAACAGATGAAGAAAAAAAGCGACAGCGTTGCTCTGCACAGTAACAGGACCGCCCCCCATTTAAAACAGTATCCTCAAAAAATAAAATAAATACATCATTGCAGTAATAATATCCCTTAATTAGCCCCTATGGTAATAATATCCTCCATCATGGCCCCCGTGTGTCTCATTCCTGGCTCCAGCCATATGTTCTCCTATTCTGTCCCCATGTGGTGTTCCATCTTGCCCCATATGATCTCCCCATCCTGCCCCACGATCCTGCCCCATCTGTCCCATGATCCTGCCCCATGTCTTCCATGATCCTGCCCCATCTGTCTCCATCCTACCCCATGATCCTGCCCCATCTGTCTCCATCCTGCCCATCTATCCCATGATCATGCCCCATCTGTCTCCATCCTGCACCATGTCTATATCCTGCACCCCGTGTCTCCAAATCCTGCACCCTTTGCCTCCCATCTGCCCCGTGTCTCCATTCTGCCCCTTGTCTCCATTCTGCCCTTTGTCTCCATTCTGCCCTCGTGTCTCCGTTCTGCTCCTTGTCTCTATTCTGCCCCTTGCCTCCATTCTGCCCCTTGTCTCAATTCTGCCCCCATGTCTCATTTCTGCCCCTTGTCTCCATTCTGCCCCTTGTCTCCATTCAGGCTCTGTGTCTCCATTCTGCCCCCTTGTCTCCAATCTGCCCCATGTCTCCATTCTGCCCCGCGTCTCCATTCTGCCTTGTCTCCATCCTGCCCCTTGTCTCCATTTTGCCCCTTGTCTCCATTCTGCCCCCTTGACTCCAATCTGCCCCATGTCTCCATGCTGACCCTTGTCTCCATTTTGCCCCTTGTCTCCATCCTACCCCTTGTCTCCATTTTGCCACTTGTCCCCATTCTGCCCATGTCTCCATTCTGCCTCCGTGTCTCCATTCTGCCCCGTGTCTCCATCCTGCCCCTTATCTCCATTCTGCCACTTGTCTCATCCTACCCCTTGTCTCCATTTTGCCCCTTGTCCGCATTCTGCCCCCTTGACTCCAATCTGACCCTTGTCTCCATCCTACCCCGTGTCTCCATTTTGCCCCTTGTCTCCAACCTACCCCTTGTCTCCATTTTGCCACTTGTCCCCATTCTGCCCATGTCTCCATTCTGCCCCGTGTCTCCATCCTGCCCCTTATCTCCATTCTGCCCCTTGTCTCCATCCTACCCCTTGTCTCCATTTTGCCCCTTGACCCCATTCTGCCCATGTCTCCATTCTGCCCCCTTGTCTCTAATCTGCCCCATGTCTCCATTCTGCCCCTTGTCTCCATTCTGCCCCTTGTCTCCATCCTGCCCCCGTGTCTCCATTCTGCCCCATTATATATACACACTTGGCACACACTATGTAAATGCAGTGAAAGAAGGTTTAATCTAGTACAGTACATACAGTAGTAGTAGACATTTCGGTCTATATGACCTTCATCAAAGTACTGTAAAATAATGAAACAGACAAAAAAAACAAAGTATATACAAAATGCATAATTAAGTCCAGGGAGTATCGTTAGTAAAGAGAAAAAGATGCTGTATAAACATCACATACATCGTAGCTGAAAATTTAGATGGTAGAGTAGTGCAGCAGGATCAACAATATGAAAACAATACTAATGCTGTACAGTAAGTTCATTATAACAGATTAAGAAGCGCAATAGATCAAAAACACAGGACTGGTATAAGTAGTCAACCTACTATATCCTGCACCCAGTGTCTCCAATCCTGCACCCCTTGTCTCCCATCTGCCCTATGTCTCCATTCTGCCCCTTGTCTTCATTCTTTCTGCCCTCGTGTCTCCATTCTGCCCCTTGTCTCTATTCTGACCCTTTTCTCCATTCTGCTCCTTGTCTCAATTCTGCCCTGTGTCTCCATTCTGCCCCTTGTCTCCATTCTACCCCTTGTCTCCATTCAGCCCCTGTGTCTCCATTCTGCCCCCTTGTCTCCATTCTGCCCCCTTGTCTCCAATCTGCCTCATGTCTCCATTCTGCCCCTTGTCTCCATTCTGCTCCCGGGTCTCCATTCTGCCTTGTCTCCATTCTGCCCCCTTATCTCCAATCTGCCCCATGTCTCCATTCTGCCCCTTGTCTACATTTTGCCCCTTGTCTCCATCCTACCCCTTGTCTCCATTTTGCCACTTGTCCCCATTCTTCCCGTGTCTCCATTCTGCCTCCGTGTCTCCATTCTGCCCCGTGTCTCCATCCTGCCCCTTATCTCCATTCTGCCCCTTGTCTCCATCCTACCCCTTGTCTCTATTTTGCCCCTTGTCCCCATTCTGCCCGTGTGTCCATTCTGCCCCCTTGTCTCTAATCTGCCCCATGTCTCCATTATGCCTCTTGCATCCATTCTGCCTCTTGACTCCATCCTGCCCCTTGTCTCCATTCTGCCCCTTGTCTCCATACTGACCCCGTGTCTCCATTCTGCCTCCGTGTCTCCATTCTGCCCCGTGTCTCCATCCTGCCCCTTATCTCCATTCTGCCCCTTGTCTCCATACTGACCCCGTGTCTCCATTCTGCCCCATTATACAGTATATACACACTTCGCACACACTATGTAAATGCAGTGAAAGAAGGTTTAATCTAGTACAGTACATACAGTAGTAGTAGACATTTCGGTCTATATGACCTTCATCAAAGTACTGTAAAATAATGAAACAGACAAAAAAAACAAAGTATATACAAAATGCATAATTAAGTCCAGGGAGTATCGTTAGTAAAGAGAAAAAGATGCTGTATAAACATCACATACATCGTAGCTGAAAATTTAGATGGTAGAGTAGTGCAGCAGGATCAACAAAATGAAAACAATACTAATGCTGTACAGTAAGTTCATTATAACAGATTAAGAAGTGCAATAGATCAAAAAACATAGGACTGGTATAAGTAGTCAACCTACTATATCCTGCACCCCGTGTCTCCAATCCTGCACCCCTTGTCTCCCATCTGCCCTGTGTCTCCATTCTGTCCCTTGTCTCCATTCTGCCCCTTGTCTCCATTCTTTCTGCCCTCGTGTCTCCATTCTGCCTCGTGTCTCCATTCTGCCCCTTGTCTCCATTCTACCCCTTGTCTCCATTCAGCCCCTGTGTCTCCATTCTGCCCCCTTGTCTCCAATCTGCCCCTTGTCTCCATTCTGCTCCCGGGTCTCCATTCTGCCTTGTCTCCATTCTGCCCCCTTGTCTCCAATCTGCCCCATGTCTCCATTCTGCCCCTTGTCTCCATTTTGCCACTTGTCCCCATTCTGCTCGTGTTTCCATTCAGCTCCATTTTGGCCCTTGTCCCCATTCTGCCAGTGTCTCCATTCTGCCCCTTGTCTCTAATCTGCCCCTTATCTCCATTCTGCCCCTTGTCTCTAATCTGCCCCCGTGTCTCCATTCTGCCCCATTATATATACACACTTGGCACACACTATGTAAATGCAGTGAAAGAAGGTTTAATCTAGTACAGTACATACAGTAGTAGTAGACATTTCGGTCTATATGACCTTCATCAAAGTACTGTAAAATAATGAAACAGACAAAAAAAACAAAGTATATACAAAATGCATAATTAAGTCCAGGGAGTATCATTCGTAAAGAGAAAAAGATGCTGTATAAACATCACATACATCGTAGCTGAAAATTTAGATGGTAGAGTAGTGCAGCAGGATCAACAATATGAAAACAATACTAATGCTGTACAGTAAGTTCATTATAACAGATTAAGAAGTGCAATAGATCAAAAAACACAGGACTGGTATAAGTAGTCAACCTACCTAGAGTAGTGTACCAAGAGAGATGGGGTAGTATGTCCTATAAAAGAGGGCATAAATAGTGCATAGGGAAACTATAGGTAGAAGTAAAGATCAACAAGAAACCCCATAGTGATGAGGTACCTACCCCTATAAATAGCGCTTGTAGTTAGAGTGCCTATCTGGGTCTGTGGGTATAAGCAATATGGGCTGTTAGTCTAGTATAGACATCGATGTCAATAATGGCTGTGAGTACGGAAGTGAACAGAACTTACCAAGCTCTTGTGGACGTGTGGAATGAGGACGCGGTATCCACCGCAAGTCACTTGCATTTGTGCAGCGTCATGAGTATGTCTATTTAAGGTATAGTGATGTGTTGAATTCTGATCTCGCTGCCAGAAGTAGCCAACTGGAAGTGACGTGTCACGCTGACTAATGACGCTAGTATGCGTTCCACAGTGCCTGAAAGGGGGTGGAGAGAAAGGGGTCGTGCATTCCAGTGATGCTGCATATCGTCCATTCTGCCCCATGTCTCTATTCTGCCCCCATGTCTCCATTCTGCCCCCGTGTCTCCAATCTGCCCCGTGTCTTGAATCTGCCCCATGTCTCTATTCTGCCCCCTGTCTCCATTATGCCCCCTTGTCTCCAATCTGCCTCCTTGTCTCCAATCTGCCCCATGTCTCCAATCTGCCCCATGTCTCCAATCTGCCCCCTTGTCTCCATTCTGCCCCATGTCTCCATTATTGCCCCTTGTCTCCATTTTGCCCCATGTCTCCATTCTGCCCCTTGTCTCCATTCTGCCCCTTGTCTCCATCCTGCCCCTTGTCTCCATTCTGCCCCGTGTCTCCATTCTGCCCCTTGTCTCCATTCTGCCCCTGTGTCTCCTTCTACCCGTGTCTCCATCCTGCCCCTTGTCTCCATCCTGCCCCTTGTCTCCATTCTGCCCCTTGCCTCCATTCTGCCCCCGTGTCTCCATTCTGCCCCGTGTCTCCAATTTGCCCCCTGTCTCCATTCTGCCCCCTTGTCTCCAATCTGCCCCCTTGTCTCCAATCTGCCCCATGTCTCCATTCTTCCACATGTCTCCAATCTGCCCCCTTGTCTCCAATCTGCCCCGTGTCTCGATTCTGCCCCCATGTCTCCATTATTGCCCCTTGTCTTTATTCTGCCCCCATGTCTCCATTATTGCCCCTTGTCTCCATTCTGCCCCCTGTCTCCATTCTGCACAGAGCTGGATGGAGACATATGGTCAATGTGTCTGCATCCTGCCGGTGAAACATTGCGGCTTGCCACTTTCAATAAAAATAAAAAAAATAAAAAAATCCTTTCTTCTTACCTGGCCTCGCTCCTGCGGTGGAGATCTCTACCGGCATTTCAGCTCGCACTCGCTGGCAAATGACAATGACGTCATATGCCGGCGATGTGCACTGACATTAACTGCCAGCCTCTGATTGGCTGGCGGCTTTAACCATTGCCGGGCGGGCCTGCACAGGCCCGCTATGCTGCAATACAGTAACTGAACCTGTGTCTTGAATGCAGGTTAAGTTACCAATAGAAGCCTGCTGCTTGGGTCCGGGCTCGATGATCAGAAGAGACGGGGCCCGATGCGGGCCCCCTCTGCCCACCCGGCCCCATACGCTAGTCATGATGGCAGTCTTGTATGGGATCAAATAACTAAAAATTGTCATGTCCGTATGTATTCACTCCTTTTGCTGTGAAGCCCCTAAATATTTCTGGTACAAATAATTACCTTCATAATCAAAATGCTTTGTGACAGGAAGTCCACATGTATATAATCTAAGTGTATGTAGAAAAGCCGCGGAGACTCCATCACGTGTTTCTCAACGCAAGCAATGAATAGCCAGGTCTTTCACCGGGAAGGAACAACCACAGGAAGGGCAGCATCCAATAAAGGAAAACCACCTATGCCAAAACATGGTATCCATCCACAGACAGCTGTTTTGAGGTATTTGCCCCTCATTAGTGTGAAGTAGGAAACTGGCTATTAGGAGCAGTGCCTAGTGAAAAGACTATAAACATAAAGGTGAATGACCTCGGGGAGATCAAAACATCCAACACCGCGGAGACACCATCATGTGTTTCTCAACACAGTGATCTAGAACACTGCACCCATCCCTAAAGGGAAATACGCAACTGTATGTAGAAAAGCCATGGAGACATCATCACGTGTTTCTCAACGCAAGCAATGAATTACCAGGTCTTTCACCAGGAAGGAACAACCACGGGAAGGGCAGCATCCAATAAAGGAAAACCACCTATGCCAAAACATGGTATCCATCCACAGACAGCTGTTTCGGGGTATTTGCCCCTCATCAGTGTGGAGTAGGAAACTGGATATTAGGAGCAGTGCGTAGTGAAAAGACTATAACTATAACGGTGAATGACCTCGGGGAGATCAAAACATCCAACACCACGGAGACACCATCATGTGTTTCTCAACGCAGTGATCTAGAACACTGCCCCCATCCCTAAAGGGAAATATGCAAATGCATGTAGAAAAGCCGCAGAGACACCATATCGTGTTTCTCAATGCAAGAAATGAATAGCCAGGTCTTTCACTGGGAAGGAACAACCACGGGAAGGGCAGCATCTAATAAAGGAAAACCACCTATGCCAAAACATGGTAACCATCCACAGACAGCTGTTTTCGGGTATTTGCCCATCATCAGAGTGGAGTAGGAAACTGGCTATTAGGAGCAGTGCCTAGTGAAAAGACTACAAACATAACGGTGAATGACCTCGGGGAGATCAAAACATCCAACACCGCGGAGACACCATCATGTGTTTCTCAACGCAGTGATCTAGAACACTGCCCCCATCCCTAATGGGAAATATGCAAATGCATGTAGAAAAGCCGCAGAGACACCATATCGTGTTTCTCAATGCAAGAAATAAATAGCCAGGTCTTTCACTGGGAAGGAACAACCACGGGAAGGGCAGCATCTAATAAAGGAAAACCACCTATGCCAAAACATGGTAACCATCCACAGACAGCTGTTTTCGGGTATTTGCCCATCATCAGAGTGGAGTAGGAAACTGGCTATTAGGAGCAGTGCCTATTGAAAAGACTATAAACATAACGGTGAATGACCTCGGGGAGATCAAAACATCCAACACCGCGGAGACACCATCATGTGTTTCTCAATGCAGTGATCTAGAACACTGCCCCATCCCTAAAGGGAAATATGCAAATGCATGTAGAAAAGCCGCAGAGACACCATCACGTGTTTCTCAACGCAAGCAATGAATAGCCAGGTCTTTCACCGGGAAGGAACAACCCCGGGAAGGGCAGCATCCAATAAAGGAAAACCACCTATGCCAAAACATGGTATCCATCCACAGACAGCTGTTTCCGGGTATTTGCCCCTCATCAGTGTGGAGTAGGAAACTGGCTATCTGTGGATAGATACCATGTTTTTCATAGGTCAACAATGAAGCTGTACACAAATAATACAAATACCTTGATTTTGAGGGTGAACCCTAGAATTATTCTAGAAAGCTTGTATAGTCCTACCGATATCAGGCAAATGTCTTTTCCATTTCATTTTTATTTACCAAAGTAATATTAAGCAGACACAATAGTTTTAAGAGGCAATACAAACAACTCTAGGCCAATTAGGTTGCATCCATTCAGCTATTTATTTTCAGCTCACTTCTGCCTTAAACTTTATTATGTTTACTATCTCTCATTAAATCTTAATTGATTGGAAAATAAATAACATCTCTTACCCATTATTTCTGATTTTTGTGTTGAGCATTCGGCAGAAATAATCATGAGACTGCTGTTTGCTATTGTTCGAAAGAGAAGTCTGATTTTTGGGGGTGGAGGAAGGTTGGAATGGGGGAAGCACTGAAACATTTACATCCCATGTATGTTAGTGGTAATTACCAAATGGAGTATAATAGATTTAATTTAACAACGTGAGCTCAATGGCATACATTGTAGTGGTGCTTTTGTTAACACTATTTAAAGTGAACCTGTCGGCAGGATTTTTTTAAGTAAGTTACAGGCATTGTCATGTTGGCGCTGTTGCATTGACTAAAATGATACCTGGGTTGAAGAAATCCATCTTGTGGTTTTTGTGTTATTAGTGTTAGAAGTTTTCAGTTAATGAGATTCTCGTCCTCCGGGGCGGGACTGTAGGCAGAGTCTTATCTTCCTGCTCTAAAGGTACCGTCACACTAAGCAACGTCGCCAGCGATCTGTGACGTTGCAGCGTCCTAGGGAGCGAGATCGCTGTATTTGACACGCAGCAGCGATCAGAATCCCGCTGTGAAATTGCTGGTCGCTGCTAGAAGGTCTGCACATTATTTGGTCGCTAGGTCGCCGTGTATCGCCGTGTTTGACGGCAAAAGCAACCATACCAGCGATATTTTACACTGGTAACCAGGGTAAACATCGGGTTACTAAGCGCAGGGCCGCGCTTAGTAACCCGATGTTTACCCTGGTTACCAGCGTAAAATTTAAAAAAAAAAAAACACTACATACTCACATGCTTCCCCTGGCGTCCGCTTCCCACACTGACTGAGCGCCGCAAATTGAAAGTGAAAGCACAGCACAGCGGTGACGTCACCACTGTGCCCTGCTACTGCCGGCGCTCAGTCATTACAGGAAGCGGACGCCGGGGGACGCATGTAAGTATGTACTTACATTTTACGCTGGTAACCAGGGTAAACATCGGGTTACTAAGCGCGGCCCTGCGCTTAGCAACCCGATGTTTACCCTGGTTACCCGGGGACCTCGGCATCGTTGGTCGCTGGAGAGCGGTCTGTGTGACAGCTCTCCAGCGACCACACAGCGACGCTGCAGCGATCGGCATTGCTGTCGCTATCGCTGCAGCGTCGCTTAGTGTGACGGTACCCTAAGCCATAGAAACTAAGGAGAGACCTGCCCACAGACCGCCCAAAGCTAAAAATATGTTCCTCATTAGGAGACATACAAAAAGAGAGATATACACTGGTAGAGAAAGATACACAAAGAGACAGAGAGAAAAGCACAGACAGACAGAGAGATGATGTGTCGGTGTCGCTAACATATACTGTGCTGCTGTGGTGGGGGTCGCTGACATACTCAGTGCTGCTGTGGTGGGGGTCACTGACATACTCTGTGCTGCTGTTTCGGGAGTCACTGACATACTCTGTGGTGGTCTGACGGGGGTAGTTGATATACTCTGTACCGCAGTGGCAAGTGTAGCTAACATACTTTGTGATGTTATGGTGATGGTGGCTGTCATACTCTGTGCTGCTGTGACAGAAGTCACTGACACATTCTGTGCTGCTGTGGTGGGGGTCATTGACATACTATGTGCTGTTGTGGTGAGGTCTATGGAGGGTGCTGTGTACGTGCAGTGGGGGAAATAAGCATTTGATCCCTTGCTGATTTTCTAAGTTTGCCCACTGACAAAGACATGAATAGTCTATAATTTTAAGGGTAGGTTAATTTTAACATTGAGAGATAGAATATCAAAAAAAAAATCCAGTTGATGATGAGATTTGCACACATGTTAGGAGGAATCATCTCTAAATTATTAAAATTTTGAGGCTGGCGTTTGGCAACTCAGTGCTTCAACTCCCTCCATAAATTTTCTCTGATATTAAGGTCTGGAAACTGGCTAGGCCACTCCATGACCTTAATGTTCGTCTTTTTGATCCACTCCTTTGTTGCCTTGGCTGTATGTTTTTGGTCATTGACTTGCTGTAGCACCCAGCCATGACCCATTTTTACTGTCTTGGAGGAGGGAAGGAGGTTGACATTCAGGATTTTACAGTACATGGCTCCATCCATTCTCCCATTGATGCGGTGAAGTAGTCCTGTGCCCTTAGCAGAGAAGCATCTCTAAAACATAATGTTTCCACCTCCATGTTTGACAGTGGGGACGGTGTTCTTTGGGTCATGGGCAGCATTTCTCTTCCTCCAAACATGGCGAGTTGAGTTAATGCCAAAGACCCCAATTTTAGTCTCATGTGACCACAGCACCTTATCCTAATCACTCACAGAATTAACCACATGTTAATTGGCAAACTTCAGATGGGCCTGCACATGTGTCTTCTTGAGCAGGGGGACCTTGCGGGCACTACAGGATTTTAAACCTTTACGGCGTAATGTGTTAGCAATGGTTTTCATGGTGACTATGGTCCCAGCTGCCTTGAGATCATTACTAAGTACCCCCCGTGTAGTTTTTGGCTGATCTCTCACCTTCCTCATGATCAAGGATACCCCACGAGGTGAGATTTTGCATGGTGCTCCAGATCGATGTTGATTGACAGTCATTTTGTATTTCTTCCATTTTCTTACTATTGCACCAACAGTTGTCTCCTTCTCACCCAGCCTCTTACTTATGGTTTTGTAGCCAATTCCACCTTTGTGCAGGTCTATGATCTTGTCTCTGACATCCTTATAAAGCTCTTTGGTTTTGCCCATCTTATAGAGTTTTGAGTCTGACTGATCAATTGAGGCTGTGGACAGGAGTCTTTTATAAAGGTGACTATGTAAGACTGCTGTCTTTAATGCAGGTAATGAGTTGATTAGAAGCGTCTCACTTGTCTGTAGGAGCCAGAAATTTTAATGGTTGGTAGGGGATCAAATAATTATTTCTCACTGCAAAATGCAAATAAATGTATATAATTTATACAATGTGATTTTCTGGATTTTATTTTTGATATTCTATCTCTTAATGTTAAAATTAACCTACCCTTAAAATTATACACTGTTCATGTGTTTGTCAGTGTGCAAACCTACAAAATTAGCAATGGATCAAATACTTATTCCCCACATCTTTTCAAGAAACTTTGCATAAATCAATAGTACAAGTGAACAAATTAACCTTTAATAACATTGAACATTGAAAATAGATATTTTAGCAGAGAAGTTTGGTTTTCTCCACTTAAGAACCACTTCCCCACCCTAGCCATACCTCCTGAAATCATCATCCATTCTGTAAAACAACTTACACACATCTGTGTAATCCCAATAACTGGTCTACTGCTTCTGCGTGAAACAGTTGTTGTATGCAGGGCATCTGAGCCATTGATATAACTACCTTGGACACTGTGAGTTAGGAGATGTAATACACTGCATGTGTGTACACTGAGGATTCCTAAATTTGCATTGTAATTTGTACTCTGTTACCACATCCTAGTCAATGTATGGGTTTGAAAGTTAAGTGATTAATCTCCTGACAAGTTGCCTTCCAGCTCAGTGCACACACTCCCTGTGATTCTAGTCCTGTCTAGTCAACGCAGAGGAAGGAAGCTCCACCGCTCCCTGATTCCATTCCAGTCCACGCTGAGGGGACATCATTTTCCAGATAGTCATCACCTCCACAAAGGAGTGGAGCCTTATACAGTCAGGAGAGATAAGGCTGAACAAGTGCTCTCTTGCATACTAATTTTAGACTTGTGCTTCTAGCCAGAATTAGTTAAATCTGCCACGCCATGAATATTGTCCAAACTACCCCCTGCTAATAGGGAATGGTAGAATCAAAACCGTGAGTACTTCCATACCATTAGTGTGTCTTCACAGGTGGCTAAACTGTGAAGGTCAGTGTAGCATTAATTGGACTGTGCACAGGGCCTGTTTTAAACAAGAGCCTATTGTGCCCTGAATAGTAATGCGGAGGATAATAAAGAATAATAATAAATAATAATAATTACCGATAAGGAAAAGAAGGATCTTCCAAACGCAAAATGGTGTCTAAAATGTATTGATTTTTATTAAACAATTATTTTATAAAAGGACATAATTAAAAGAAAGGAGATGATAACACAATGCAATATACAGTGCATCATAATGAACATTCAAGACAGTAAGGGTTAATATATGCAATAAACAAGGTGCTGAGTGTTTAATACATGTATGTTGTGCTGGAAGATGATGGAGACTGTCCCAGGTGTGTGGTGCAGACCAGATGGCTTGGATATTAGAAATAAGGCTATAATAGCATGATTCCAAACGATCTGGTAGAAGACAGACCAGGAACAGTGAAACAAATATGGCTTACTAAGCACATACCTAAGCAACACTCAGTATAGGCATACAGACAGGGATACTGTATGTACCAGAGCTCCAACCTGCAACAGTGGGCCCCCTTAACGCATGTTTAGGCAGTTCTTCCTCTGAAGGGGTGTCTGGATGACTCACAATCCAGAAACGTCAGTGGCTGGATGAAAGATGCAAGAGTCTGTCTTGATCCCAGAAACTCACTCAGCTTTTATGGACACACACTGATTACAAGCAAACAGGTCACAGCTGAACATGTTAACTTTAGTAGCCATTCAAACCCATTTGTGTCAACTTCTGTGCATGTTATCAGGCCAAAATCATCAGGGTATGTGAACTTTTGATCAGGATCATTTGGATGTTTTGGGTTGTCATTATGATTTTAAAAGAGAAAACACAGTAGTTTGACAATAAATGGCTTCACCCAACCACTAACCATGAGTGGAGAAAAAGTTTTGGTGTTATCATTCATAGCAGAAAGAACTGAATATTAGAGATAGAGACTGTAGAGGATAAAACTAGTGCAAAATGCAGGATATATGTTGTATAATAGCCAGAAATAGTATAATGCCACATTTACATACATGTGACAGCTTATTATTATAGGGTCTTTAAAATAACAGAACATTTTCAATTTACCAATTCTGGCTTTGTACAGCTACCACTAAAATTATTGATTAGGACCTTCCTCAAATATTTGTTCTGAGACTTAGGCTACTTACACACTTGCGTCGTACGACGCACGACGAATTGCATCGTTGCGATGTACCGACACAAGCAGTGAAAGCGCCGCACAACGGGGGCAGCGGATGCTGTTTTTCAACGCATCCGCTGCCCCATTGTGAGGTGCGGGGAGGAGGGGGCGGAGTTCCGGCCACGCATGCGCGGTCAGAAATGGCGGACACGACGCACCAAAAAACGTTACATGCAACGTTTTTTGGTGCACGATGGTTGCGACGTGTGGCAATGCGTCGCAATGCATCACTAATGTTAGTCTATGGAAAAAAAACGCATCCTGCAAGCAATTTTGCAGGATGCGTTTTTTGGCCACAACGACGCATTGCGCAAGTGTGAAAGTAGCCTTAAACACAACATTTTCTAATCAGATAAGGATTTGCTATACAAAGTAGTTTTCATTTTGAATGGAATAAATTCCCATGATGTTTTAATTCACAATAAAACAAAATTTGTACTCATAAACTAATCAAAGTTACAAGATGCTTAGCGAAGATTATACTGTATATTTGGCTTCCATGTCAAAGTCATAAAAACTACAATGTGCTTTTATAAGTTTCTCTTAACTGTTATCTTCTATTTATAGTTTTTTTTGCATTGCATTATATTCTATTTTAGTTGTGAAAAAAATACTTAACAATATTAATTTGCAAAGAAAAGACTGAAAAAGTTAAAACAACTGTCATAAATGAAATTGGAAATCTCTTGATAGCTTTAACTGCGGTTACCATGGAAGGTCTTTATTCAATTATTATATTTTACATCAAATGACATATTTATAAATTGAGTCATTTGTCTTGTGTGATCACTTAGTAAGAAGGAAATACCTTAATATCATCCCAGGAGAATATGAATTCTCAATTTCTGATTGAATTTAATGTATCAATATCGTATATCATCATCTAAATTACAGATGAATTGGTATTAACGTAAGACACCTTTTACGTCAGTGTAAATGCCAAGGGTACAATTTGCAGTAACACATATTGATTTTTCTTCATCTCTATGCACAGTATCATATATCATTATCGATAAATGAAACTCTTGGATTTGGGTACAGTTGGCTCATAAAATGAAGTTTAAATGGAATGTGAATGTGAAGTTTACAGAGTAAATTACAATATGTCTATAAAGGCAGGAATAAAATGAATGTAACAACCTGTTCACAGTTCTAGACACATAGTATGGACTGGATCGTTTGAACCAAAGGAAAAGTTCAAGCCTCCAAGATGCTGAAGGATAGTTCCACATCCACTTTCAAACATGAGAAATGAAAATTAATTAATTTACCCCGATGTTGTTGAGCAACAGGTTACAAACTGTTACGGAGTTAGTAACTGTCACGCTCATGCCCTGACTGGTGGGCGTGAGCTAGGGGAGTTTGTGGCCCCACTGTGCCACAAACCAGATTACCCTCGAAGGGGCGTGACTATGACAGCTGCCTGGGTTTTCACTGGAGCCCCTGATGGTGAGGATAGACTTGTGCGGCAGGCAGCTGTCAGGTGCTACTCCAGGGTGGTGTCTGGCTGTGGCGGCTGATCCCACTTGGGAGACAGGAACACCAAGATTGGTGCAGGCATCAGGCAGGACTGGCAGAAGAGCATGGCTGAAACTCAGATGAGTAGGCTGGCACAGCTGACACACAGGGCTGGCAGAGACACGGCAGAGAACACAGGGCTGGCAGGCACGGCATAGAACACAGGGCTGGCAGGCATGGCAGAGAACACAGGGCTGGTTGATGTGGTGTATGAAGGAACAGGTAGGGACCTGTTCACACTGGAGATGCAGGTACAGATATGTAGTATGGAGGAACAGGTAGGGACCTGTTCACACAGGAAGTGCAGGAATGGATATGAAGTATGGAGGAACAGGTAGGGACCTGTTCACACAGGAGGTGCAGGAAAGGAAACAAGCAGAAAGGAATGAGGTATGAAGGAACAGGTTGGGACCTGTTCACACAGGAGATGCAAGTATGGAAACAAGCCAGAAGGAAAGGAGAAAGAAGGAACAGGTTGGGACCTGTTCACACTGGAGGAGAAGTGCAAGGCTGCAGATAGGAGCGGAAGAGCAGCAAGAGATAGCGTAGCAACAAAATCTAAGAAGAGAAGAACCGCAAGGAATGTGGAGAGGAGCTGCAGCAAGATATTTCTGCAGAAGCTAAGCAGATCGGAGCCACAAGGAATGTGGAGAGGAGCTGCAGCAAGAGATTAATGCAGCAGCAGAAGCTAAGCAGAGCGGAGCCACAAGGAATGTGGACAGGAGCTGCAGCAAGAGATTACTGCAGCAGCAGAAGCTAAGCAGAGCAGAGCCACAAGGAATGTAGAGAGATACTTCTGAGGTGTAAGAAGGAAAAATATAGGAAATCGTTTGTGCCAACTGCTATGGGGATGTACAACAATAACATTAGGGTTAAATCATCAAAGTGAATGTCTACTTTATTCCTTCTACTTTTCAGTTCACCCGCAGTGTATGTCCTATTCTAATGTATAATGTATAATGTTCTTCTGTCAACAAACTGTCATGTAAATTAAGTAATTCATTTTATGATTCTTAAGATGTAAGTTGTGCTGCTGTGATACCATAATTTCCCACGGGATCAATAAAGTGTTGTATCGTATCGTAGAAGCTGCAGCAAGAGGTTTCTGCAGCAGCAGAAGCTAAGCAGAGCGGAGCCACAAGGAATGTGGAGAGGAGCTGCAGCAAGAGGTTTCTGCAGCAGCAAAGCAGAGCAGAACCACAAGGAATGCGGAGAGGAGCTGCAGCAAGAGATTACTGCAGCAGCAGAAGCTAAGCAGAGTAGAACAGAGCAGAACCGCAGGAGTGCAGAGCAGAGGTAAAGCCACAAATGTACAGAGCAGGCAGAGCCACAAGAGTGCAGAGCATAAGCAGACTGAGAACACAAGGACACAGCAGGGAAGGAAGCCACAGACAAGGAGACCGAGATAAGACTAAGTTCAGACAAGGTAATGGAACAAGACAAGGAACAAGAACAAAGACACAGGGACCAGGATACTCTGCCTCCTGGAGGGCGGACAACAAGACCAAGGCAAGAGCACAAAAAACAAAGAGACAGCGCCACAATGGATGGTGAAAAAATAGGAGCTTACATTTATTCTGCCCCCTGTAGCGACGTTTCAGTCAACAGACCTTTATCAAGCACAGTATACAGCGTTCTAACCACCATTATATACACATAACCCCACCCACTAATTAGCCTAGCACCAAAAGGGTGTCAATACAAAAGTGAAAAAAACATTATAACCATAACACACATACAAAAATATTAAAAACAGTCTCATAGAGTCATTACCACAAAGGCCCTTCATATACTAGGCAGTTAAATAGCTCTGATCGCTCTTATAAGTAAATCATATCATTTTAGAGCTGCTATCCCTTAAAATGTAAACAAAGCGATACCACCAATCAATAGACAGCATTGTAGTCCCCATGGCGTTAACCACACCCACAGGTATGTCCTTTTAGTGCACAAACCAATCATGGTAATAGCTACGCCCCAACCCACAGCACACACCAGTGTGAATGTCCACTCGCAATGTCCAGACCCTATCAATCAAACACTGATAGGTAAGATCGATGTAGCTGTGAATCATAAGTTCCTCCATGTGCGTAGTTGAATCAATCCTCTGGTGAACACACAGCTGGCCAAACTGCGCACGTCCAAGGTAACCCCAGCTTTCGCTTCTCCGGTGAAGGTATTATGCATGTCATCTGAAGTCCTTCCCAGTCAGCGGTGTCTAAGTACCGAAAGGCACTCGCTGCGTATGTCCCAATCCAAAGGCTCCCTCTGATCTACCAAACCGCGCACACTTCCCGGAGTTATAACAGCAAATTACTTTTTCAGCGGTGCAGCTACAGGACCGAGGATGTGCTCAGGGTACATAAATTAAAAATATTATACATATGAAAAAATCTTAATTCCCAAAAGGGGAGAGCCATACATGCTGCCATAAATGTGGATCAATTGTCAAAACAACCTACATATCCATATACAATTATACTACGTGTAATTTGTATAATCAGTTCGTTCCACACAATAAATGTAAATGCAACATCAGACCCAACTGGAGCATAACAGAGTAAATAATGAATGATCAATAGGTCGAAAAGAGTCTCAAAGAGACAGACTGACCATAAACCTGTCTCCCTTGCTGCTATCTGCCCAGCCTCAAGCTGCTTAGCATTCACAATCCGTGTTTGCATGAGTTTTCCCCATCACCACTTTTTCTCACCCACTCCTGGTTTTGACTTACAAATACTGATGTAACATACTGACCAAATACTGAATGTGTGAACTTGACCAGTGACTCTCTCCTGCTCTGCTGTTGAGACAATTTCCTGGATTGTTAGGGTATGTGCACACGTTCAGGTTTTTTCACATTTTTTTCACGTTTTTTCACAATAAAAACGCTATAAAAAATTAAAAATGCATATATTATGCATCCTATCATTTAGAATGCATTCTGCACGTTTTGTGCACATGGTGCATTTTTTTCCGCGAAAAAAATGCATCGCGGTAAAAAAAGCAGCATGTTCATTAATTTTGTGGATTTTCCGCGTTTTTCCCGCAATTCTATGCATTTGGAAAAAACGCACAAAAAACGCACAAAAAACGCGTCAAAAATATGAAAAAAAAAAAACGCATGTGCTTTTCTGGCAGAAATGTCCGTTTTTTGTCAGGAAAATTTCTGCAAGAAATCCTGACGTGTGCACATAGCCTTAAGAAGATACGCCGTTGGTGCCTGTCATTTTCTTTATTTGTATGTCGTATAAAATAATTTTACTTACGCGATAAATGCTGTAAAGAAATAAAAGTCAAAATTCCACAATTGTAATTTTTCAGTCACTTTTTCTCTCCAGCCCCTAAAATGCAATATAAGGCAATAAAAATATTGCATGTACCATAAAAGTCACAAAAAAACAAGCTCTCAGATATCTGTATCAACAGAAAAATAAAAAAAAATAGTAGAAATATACCAGTGCTTTCAATCATGTAAAAAAAAAAAATATGATGCACATATGTAAAAAACATACAGCATATGTTTATAAGGTCCCACAGGTCCACTGTTTTATCTGTATATGTTGCATTTCATAAATGTATGTCATGTGTTGCACCATGTTTGTTTTTCATCATATAATGGTGATGATGTTTTTACATAGAAAAATGAAAAAGTTATGGGTCTCAGAAAGTGGTGACAGAAACCACATTTTTTTTAGCAAAGTTCTGAATTTTCTGTACACTAGTTAAATCTAAAATAAATATGTACACATGTACATGTGCAACTTTCGTGTCGCCTCAAGTGCACTGACCTCCAGAAAGTTGTCTTTTTTTATTGCACAATAAATGCTGTAAAAGCAAAACATTACATTATATGGTAAACAGAATTATGTAATTTATAAATTGTCTTTTAAAAAGATGTCCACATACGGCTAAAACATAACAAATAAAACAGTTTGGCTCTTAACACAAGGGGAGAATATGAGAAGCAAATCTGAAATTTGGTTCTGATGGGAATGTATTAATAAAACTCAAAATTAAATACCAGTGGTAAATCACATAAGAACACCACATGTTAATTTATCCAAAATATTGGTTTTACTGGATTTTTTTTTTAATGGATTGGTTTTAATGTTTTTTTTTATTTTCAAGGAAAGAGATCTACATAATTATTTCTTTTTATAAATATTACTATTTTTTCTTCATATTATGAATTAAAATACTTGTAATTTTACTTTAGAAATTTAATACAATAAATCTGTCATATCGTTTTTTTTTAAATAAATGAAATATAACTTATGTAAAAATGTGGAATGTCTATTTGAATAAATGCAGGCTATGTTACTTTTTTTCTCATACTGCGTATGTTTGTCTCCACCTACTGGGGAAAATAAATATTTCATTGTCAATTTTGTTCCGCAATATTCTTGTAGTTCTGAATTTTTTGTTAGTACTGGTAAAACATATTTATGTATAGTTAAAGGGATGCATGTTAGCATTAATTCAGAGGGAAAAAAATATCTTTGTACAAAACTTTCATTATGATTAAGCATGAGACCAAAACCATTGTTGTTGGCCCTGAAGAAATGAATATACTGAGGACCAACCTTCAGTCTATACAGAAGAGCATGTCTATAATAAACCTATCAAAGATGCAATTAATATTGGTGGTTAAGAATTGTCTAATGTGTTATTACATTTTTTCAATTTTTAATTAACTTGTTCTGCTGTAAAAAAAAAAAACTTTTAACAGTCATTTCCATTTTTAGGGTAAAGTTCACATTAGGTGTTTTTTCAGCATTTTTTATCTGCAGCAAAATCTGATATCTTGGCAGGAATTAAGTTGCAGAAAAAAAAATGTTTTCCTTGGTTTTTCTTGCATTTTTGTTGCAGATTTTGCATGCTAGATTTGTCTCTTGGGCATGCTGATAAAGTTTAGTGTTGTAAAAAAAAGCCAAATTCTATAGAATCAGGTTTTGGCACAAAAAACGCGGCACAACCTGATACCTGTGTTTTTGGTGCATTTTTTCAGAGTTTTCTGAGGAACAGAAATGTACTAGCTGGTGCAGTATGAACCAGGTGTTAGACAGATGGGAACTGGCATATTCAATCTGGACCATCAGATGGACAGAAGAGCACAGATACGAGCAGACAGGTACAGAGTAGACAAGCAGAGGGGTGGACCTTGGGACCTTGGGAACCTGAAAACTAGCAAGCATGCAAGGCAAACTAGCAACATTGCTCAGGCACCATCATATTGGTATATTTTGGCTGGGAACAACTTAGGGCAACATGCGCAGACTCTTTAACAGGGAGGGAGCGTGTGCGCCCTAACCAGCCCGGTGTACAACTGAACCTTGGTGGACAGCGATACATAGGGGGCAAGATAAGGAGGTGGTGTGTGAGTGGGAGACACTGAATGTCCTCTCTGTTAGGCACAGGGCCGGACTGGCCATAGGGCAGTTCTGGCAAATGCCAGAAGGGCCGATGGCAGTAGTGGGCCGCTCGAATGTGCCGCTGTCGGCACACTCCCCACGCTGTCGCGGCACACTCCCGGCCCCGCATTCAACTATACCGGCGTCATAGACACCGGTACAGTTGAATGCAATGATGGAGGAGAGAGCGTCTGTCTGCTGACACCCCCTTTCCCATCATTCCCCGCTCTGCCTGCCGCTGACACTGCGGGTGCGCGATGACGTCATATCATCGCGCACCTGCAGTGTGACCGGGCGGGCAGACTGCGACTGCTGAGGCCGGAGCCAGGAGCAGCGCGGGACACGAGGAGAGAGGTGAGTAGTGTGTTTGTTTGTTTTTTTTATCAATGAGTGATGACTGGATTGTGGAGCTATTGGGGGGGGGGGGGCCGCCTGCATTACTTTCTATGGGGGCTGCCTGCCTGCATTACATTCTGTGGGGGCTGCCTGCATTACTTTCTATGGGGGGCTGCCTGCCTGCATTACATTCTATGGGGGCTGCCTGCCTGCATTACATTCTATGGGGGCTGCCTGCATTACATTCTATGGGGGGCTGCCTGCCTGCATTACATTCTATGGGGGCTGCCTGCCTGCATTACATTCTATGGGGGCTGCCTGCATTACTTTCTATGGGGGGCTGCCTGCCTGCATTACATTCTATGGGGGCTGCCTGCCTGCATTACATTCTATGGGGGCTGCCTGCATTACATTCTATGGGGGGCTGCCTGCCTGCATTACATTCTATGGGGGCTGCCTGCCTGCATTACATTCTATGGGGGCTGCCTGCCTGCATTACATTCTATGGGGGCTGCCTGCCTGCATTACATTCTGTGGGGGCTGCCTGCATTACTTTCTATGGGGGGCTGCCTGCCTGCATTACATTCTATGGGGGCTGCCTGCCTGCATTACATTCTATGGGGGCTGCCTGCATTACATTCTATGGGGGGCTGCCTGCCTGCATTACATTCTATGGGGGCTGCCTGCCTGCATTACATTCTATGGGGGCTGCCTGCATTACTTTCTATGAGGGGCTGCCTGCCTGCATTACATTCTATGGGGGCTGCCTGCCTGCATTACATTCTATGGGGGCTGCCTGCATTACATTCTATGGGGGGCTGCCTGCCTGCATTACATTCTATGGGGGCTGCCTGCCTGCATTACATTCTATGGGGGCTGCCTGCCTGCATTACATTCTATGGGGGCTGCCTGCCTGCATTACATTCTATGGGGGCTGCCTGCATTACATTCTATGGGGGGCTGCCTGCCTGCATTACATTCTATGGGGGCTGCCTGCCTGCATTACATTCTATGGGGGCTGCCTGCATTACTTTCTATGGGGGGCTGCCTGCCTGCATTACATTCTATGGGGGCTGCCTGCCTGCATTACATTCTATGGGGGCTGCCTGCATTACATTCTATGGGGGGCTGCCTGCCTGCATTACATTCTATGGGGGCTGCCTGCCTGCATTACATTCTATGGGGGCTGCCTGCCTGCATTACATTCTATGGGGGCTGCCTGCCTGCATTACATTCTATGGGGGCTGCCTGCATTACATTCTATGGGGGGCTGCCTGCCTGCATTACATTCTATGGGGGCTGCCTGCCTGCATTACATTCTATGGGGGCTGCCTGCCTGCATTACATTCTATGGGGGCTGCCTGCATTACATTCTATGGGGGCTGCCTGCATTACATTCTATGGGGGGCTGCCTGCCTGCATTACATTCTATGGGGGCTGCCTGCCTGCATTACATTCTATGGGGGCTGCCTGCCTGCATTACATTCTATGGGGGCTGCCTGCCTGCATTACATTCTATGGGGGCTGCCTGCCTGCATTACATTCTATGGGGGCTGCCTGCATTACATTCTATGGGGGCTGCCTGCATTACATTCTATGGGGGGCTGCCTGCCTGCATTACATTCTATGGGGGCTGCCTGCCTGCATTACATTCTATGGGGGCTGCCTGCCTGCATTACATTCTATGGGGGCTGCCTGCCTGCATTACATTCTATGGGGGCTGCCTGCCTGCATTACATTCTATGGGGGGCTGCCTGCCTGCATTACATTCTATGGGGGCTGCCTGCCTGCATTACATTCTATGGGGGCTGCCTGCCTGCATTACATTCTATGGGGGCTGCCTGCCTGCATTACATTCTATGGGGGCTGCCTGCCTGCATTACATTCTATGGGGGCTGCCTGCCTGCATTACATTCTATGGGGGCTGCCTGCCTGCATTACATTCTATGGGGGCTGTGCTGCATTATATTGTATGGTGGCTGCCTGCATTACATTCTATGGGGGCTGGCTGCATTCCATTCCATGGGCCTGTGCTGCATTATATTCTATGGGGCTGGCTGCATTCCATTACATGGGCCTGTGCTGCATTATATTCTATGGGGCTGGCTGCATTCCATTACATGGGCCTGTGCTGCATTATATTCTATGGGGCTGGCTGCATTCCATTCTATGGGCCTGTGCTGCATTATATTCTATGAGGCTGTGCTGCATTACATTCTATGGGGCTGTGCTGCATTACATTCTATGGGGCTGTGCTGCATTATATTCTATGGGGGCTGCCTGCATTACATTCTATGGGGGCTGTGCTGCATTATATTGTATGGTGGCTGCCTGCATTACATTCTATGGTGGCTGCCTGCATTCCATTCCATGGGCCTGTGCTGCATTATATTCTATGGGGCTGGCTGCATTCCATTCCATGGGCCTGTGCTGCATTATATTCTATGGGGCTGGCTGCATTCCATTACATGGGCCTGTGCTGCATTATATTCTATGGGGCTGGCTGCATTCCATTCCATGGGCCTGTGCTGCATTATATTCTATGGGGCTGGCTGCATTCCATTTTATGGGCCTGTGCTGCATTATATTCTATGAGGCTGTGCTGCATTACATTCTATGGGGCTGTGCTGCATTACATTCTATGGGGCTGTGCTGCATTACATTCTATGGGGGCTGCCTGCATTACATTCTATGGGGGCTGTGCTGCATTATATTGTATGGTGGCTGCCTGCATTACATTCTATGGTGGCTGCCTGCATTCCATTCCATGGGCCTGTGCTGCATTATATTCTATGGGGCTGGCTGCATTCCATTCCATGGGCCTGTGCTGCATTATATTCTATGGGGCTGGCTGCATTCCATTATATGGGCCTGTGCTGCATTATATTCTATGGGGCTGGCTGCATTTCATTCCATGGGCCTGTGCTGCATTATATTCCATGGGGCTGGCTGCATTCCATTCTATGGGCCTGTGCTGCATTATATTCTATGGGGCTGGCTGCATTACATTGTATGGTGGCTGTGCTGCATTATATTGTATGGGGCTGTGCTGCATTATATTGTATGGGGCTGTGCTGCATTATATTCTATGGGGCTGTGCTGCATTTAATTCTATGGGGCTGGCTGCATTACATTCTATGGGGGCTGTGCTGCATTACATTCTATGGGGCTGGCTGCATTACATTCTATGGGGGCTGTGCTGCATTACATTCTATGGGGATTGTGCTGCATTAAATTCTATGGGGCTGTGCTGTATTACATTCTATGGGGGCTGTGCTGTATTACATTCTA
Source organism: Ranitomeya variabilis (assembly GCF_051348905.1). Lineage (NCBI taxonomy): Eukaryota > Metazoa > Chordata > Amphibia > Anura > Dendrobatidae > Ranitomeya > Ranitomeya variabilis. Next base: position 450,163,840 of record NC_135237.1, on the reverse strand, counting down.
TGGGGGCTGTGCTGTATTACATTCTATGGGGGCTGTGCTGTATTACATTCTATGGGGGCTGTGCTGTATTACATTCTATGGGGGCCGTGCTGTATTACATTCTATGGGGGCTGTGCTGTATTATAGTCTATGGGGGCTGTGCTGTATTATAGTCTATGGGGGCTGTGCTGTATTACATTCTATGGGGACTGAGCTGTAATGCTGGATACAGCTGTAATTATATGTTATATAGCCGTGTTACACTCCCCTCACTTCTTGTAGCCTACAAGTGTACAAAGATATTATACAGTCACCATGCGACAAGTGGGCCTGTGTGACTTCAAATGCCAGGGCTGAATTTTAGTCCCAGTCCGGCCCTGCCGCCCGGTCACACTGCAGGTGCGCGATGATATGACGTCATCGCGCACCCGCAGTGTCAGCGGCAGGCAGAGCGGGGAATGATGGGAAAGGGGGCGTCAGCAGACAGACGCTCTCTCCTCCATCATTGCATTCAACTGTACCGGTGTCTATGACGCCGGTATAGTTGAATGCGGGGTCGGGAGTGTGCCGCGACAGCGTGGGGAGTGTGCCGACAGCGGCACATTCGAGCGGCCCACTACTGCCATTGGCCCTTCTGGCATTTGCCAGAACAGCCCTATGGCCAGTCCGGCCCTGCCGGGCGGGCAGACTGCGACTGCTGAGGCCGGAGCCAGGAGCAGCGCGGGACACGAGGAGAGAGGTGAGTAGTGTGTTTGTTTGTTTTTTTTATCAATGAGTGATGACTGGATTGTGGAGCTATTGGGGGGGGGGCTGCCTGCATTACTTTCTATGGGGGCTGCCTGCCTGCATTACATTCTATGGGGGCTGCCTGCATTACTTTCTATGGGGGGCTGCCTGCCTGCATTACATTCTATGGGGGCTGCCTGCCTGCATTACATTCTATGGGGGCTGCCTGCATTACATTCTATGGGGGGCTGCCTGCCTGCATTACATTCTATGGGGGCTGCCTGCCTGCATTACATTCTATGGGGGCTGCCTGCATTACTTTCTATGGGGGGCTGCCTGCCTGCATTACATTCTATGGGGGTTGCCTGCCTGCATTACATTCTATGGGGGCTGCCTGCATTACATTCTATGGGGGGCTGCCTGCCTGCATTACATTCTATGGGAGCTGCCTGCCTGCATTACATTCTATGGGGGCTGCCTGCCTGCATTACATTCTATGGGGGCTGCCTGCATTACATTCTATGGGGGGCTGCCTGCCTGCATTACATTCTATGGGGGCTGCCTGCATTACATTCTATGTTGGGCTGCCTGCCTGCATTACATTCTATGGGGGCTGCCTGCCTGCATTACATTCTATGGGGGCTGCCTGCCTGCATTACATTCTATGGGGGCTGCCTGCCTGCATTACATTCTATGGGGGCTGCCTGCATTACATTCTATGGGGGGCTGCCTGCCTGCATTACATTCTATGGGGGCTGCCTGCCTGCATTACATTCTATGGGGGCTGCCTGCCTGCATTACATTCTATGGGGGCTGCCTGCATTACATTCTATGGGGGCTGCCTGCATTACATTCTATGGGGGGCTGCCTGCCTGCATTACATTCCATGGGGGCTGCCTGCCTGCATTACATTCTATGGGGGCTGTCTGCCTGCATTACATTCTATGGGGGCTGCCTGCCTGCATTATATTCTATGGGGGCTGCCTGCCTGCATTACATTCTATGGGGGGCTGCCTGCCTGCATTACATTCTATGGGGGCTGCCTGCCTGCATTACATTCTATGGGGGCTGCCTGCCTGCATTACATTCTATGGGGGCTGCCTGCCTGCATTACATTCTATGGGGGCTGCCTGCCTGCATTACATTCTATGGGGGCTGCCTGCATTACATTCTATGGGGGCTGCCTGCCTGCATTACATTCTATGGGGGCTGCCTGCCTGCATTACATTCTATGGGGGCTGTGCTGCATTATATTGTATGGTGGCTGCCTGCATTACATTCTATGGGGGCTGGCTGCATTCCATTCCGTGGGCCTGTGCTGCATTATATTCTATGGGGCTGGCTGCATTCCATTACATGGGCCTGTGCTGCATTATATTCTATGGGGCTGGCTGCATTCCATTCCATGGGCCTGTGCTGCATTATATTCTATGGGGCTGGCTGCATTCCATTCTATGGGCCTGTGCTGCATTATATTCTATGAGGCTGTGCTGCATTACATTCTATGGGGCTGTGCTGCATTACATTCTATGGGGCTGTGCTGCATTATATTCTATGGGGGCTGCCTGCATTACATTCTATGGGGGCTGTGCTGCATTATATTGTATGGTGGCTGCCTGCATTACATTCTATGGTGGCTGCCTGCATTCCATTCCATGGGCCTGTGCTGCATTATATTCTATGGGGCTGGCTGCATTCCATTACATGGGCCTGTGCTGCATTATATTCTATGGGGCTGGCTGCATTCCATTCCATGGGCCTGTGCTGCATTATATTCTATGGGGCTGGCTGCATTCCATTCTATGGGCCTGTGCTGCATTATATTCTATGAGGCTGTGCTGCATTACATTCTATGGGGCTGTGCTGCATTACATTCTATGGGGCTGTGCTGCATTACATTCTATGGGGGCTGCCTGCATTACATTCTATGGGTTCTGTGCTGCATTATATTGTATGGTGGCTGCCTGCATTACATTCTATGGTGGCTGCCTGCATTCCATTCCATGGGCCTGTGCTGCATTATATTCTATGGGGCTGGCTGCATTCCATTCCATGGGCCTGTGCTGCATTATATTCTATGGGGCTGGCTGCATTCCATTATATGGGCCTGTGCTGCATTATATTCTATGGGGCTGGCTGCATTCCATTCCATGGGCCTGTGCTGCATTATATTCTATGGGGCTGGCTGCATTTCATTCTATGGGCCTGTGCTGCATTATATTCTATGGGGCTGGCTGCATTACATTGTATGGTGGCTGTGCTGCATTATATTGTATGGGGCTGTGCTGCATTATATTGTATGGGGCTGTGCTGCATTATATTCTATGGGGCTGTGCTGCATTTAATTCTATGGGGCTGGCTGCATTACATTCTATGGGGGCTGTGCTGCATTACATTCTATGGGGCTGGCTGCATTACATTCTATGGGGGCTGTGCTGCATTACATTCTATGGGGATTGTGCTGCATTAAATTCTATGGGGCTGTGCTGTATTACATTCTATGGGGGCTGTGCTGTATTACATTCTATGGGGGCTGTGCTGTATTACATTCTATGGGGGCTGTGCTGTATTACATTCTATGGGGGCTGTGCTGTATTACATTCTATGGGGGCTGTGCTGTATTACCTTCTATGGGGGCTGTGCTGTATTATAGTCTATGGGGGCTGTGCTGTATTATAGTCTATGGGGGCTGTGCTGTATTACATTCTATGGGGACTGAGCTGTAATGCTGGATACAGCTGTAATTATATGTTATATAGTCGTGTTACACTCCCCTCACTTCTTGTAGCCTACAAGTGTACAAAGGTATTATACAGTCACCATGCGACAAGTGGGCCTGTGTGACTTCAAATGCCAGGGCTGAATTTTAGTCCCAGTCCGGCCCTGCCGCCCGGTCACACTGCAGGTGCGCGATGATATGACGTCATCGCGCACCCGCAGTGTCAGCGGCAGGCAGAGCGGGGAATGATGGGAAAGGGGGCGTCAGCAGACAGACGCTCTCTCCTCCATCATTGCATTCAACTGTACCGGTGTCTATGACGCCGGTATAGTTGAATGCGGGGTCGGGGGTGTGCCGCGACAGCGTGGGGAGTGTGCCGACAGCGGCACATTCGAGCGGCCCACTACTGCCATTGGCCCTTCTGGCATTTGCCAGAACTACCCTATGGCCAGTCCGGCCCTGCCGGGTGGGCAGACTGCGACTGCTGAGGCCGGAGCCAGGAGCAGCGCGGGACACGAGAAGAGAGGTGAGTAGTGTGTTTGTTTGTTTTTTTTTATCAATGAGTGATGACTGGATTGTGGAGCTATTGGGGGGGGGGGGCTGCCTGCATTACTTTCTATGGGGGCTGCCTGCCTGCATTACATTCTATGGGGGCTGCCTGCATTACTTTCTATGGGGGGCTGCCTGCCTGCATTACATTCTATGGGGGCTGCCTGCCTGCATTACATTCTATGGGGGCTGCCTGCATTACATTCTATGGGGGGCTGCCTGCCTGCATTACATTCTATGGGGGCTGCCTGCCTGCATTACATTCTATGGGGGCTGCCTGCATTACTTTCTATGGGGGGCTGCCTGCCTGCATTACATTCTATGGGGGTTGCCTGCCTGCATTACATTCTATGGGGGCTGCCTGCATTACATTCTATGGGGGGCTGCCTGCCTGCATTACATTCTATGGGGGCTGCCTGCCTGCATTACATTCTATGGGGGCTGCCTGCCTGCATTACATTCTATGGGGGCTGCCTGCCTGCATTACATTCTATGGGGGCTGCCTGCATTACATTCTATGGGGGGCTGCCTGCCTGCATTACATTCTATGGGGGCTGCCTGCCTGCATTACATTCTATGGGGGCTGCCTGCCTGCATTACATTCTATGGGGGCTGCCTGCATTTCATTCTATGGGGGCTGCCTGCATTACATTCTATGGGGGGCTGCCTGCCTGCATTACATTCTATGGGGGCTGCCTGCCTGCATTACATTCTATGGGGGCTGCCTGCCTGCATTACATTCTATGGGGGCTGCCTGCCTGCATTACATTCTATGGGGGCTGCCTGCCTGCATTACATTCTATGGGGGCTGCCTGCCTGCATTACATTCTATGGGAGCTGCCTGCCTGCATTACATTCTATGGGGGCTGCCTGCCTGCATTACATTCTATGGAGGCTGCCTGCCTGCATTACATTCTATGGGGGCTGCCTGCCTGCATTACATTCTATGGGGGCTGCCTGCCTGCATTACATTCTATGGGGGCTGCCTGCCTGCATTACATTCTATGGGGCTGTGCTGCATTATATTGTATGGTGGCTGCCTGCATTACATTCTATGGGGGCTGGCTGCATTCCATTCCATGGGCCTGTGCTGCATTATATTCTATGGGGCTGGCTGCATTCCATTACATGGGCCTGTGCTGCATTATATTCTATGGGGCTGGCTGCATTCCATTCCATGGGCCTGTGCTGCATTATATTCTATGGGGCTGGCTGCATTCCATTCTATGGGCCTGTGCTGCATTATATTCTATGGGGCTGTGCTGCATTACATTCTATGGGGCTGTGCTGCATTACATTTTATGGGGCTGTGCTGCATTACATTCTATGGGGGCTGCCTGCATTACATTCTATGGTGGCTGCCTGCATTCCATTCCATGGGCCTGTGCTGCATTATATTCTATGGGGCTGGCTGCATTCCATTCCATGGGCCTGTGCTGCATTATATTCTATGGGGCTGGCTGTATTCCATTATATGGGCCTGTGCTGCATTATATTCTATGGGGCTGGCTGCATTCCATTCCATGGGCCTGTGCTGCATTATATTCTATGGGGCTGGCTGCATTCCATTCTATGGGCCTGTGCTGCATTATATTCTATGGGGCTGGCTGCATTACATTGTATGGTGGCTGTGCTGCATTATATTGTATGGGGCTGTGCTGCATTATATTGTATGGGGCTGTGCTGCATTATATTCTATGGGGCTGTGCTGCATTTAATTCTATGGGGCTGGCTGCATTACATTCTATGGGGGCTGTGCTGCATTACATTCTATGGGGCTGGCTGCATCACATTCTATGGGGGCTGTGCTGCATTACATTCTATGGGGATTGTGCTGCATTAAATTCTATGGGGCTGTGCTGTATTACATTCTATGGGGGCTGTGCTGTATTACATTCTATGGGGGCTGTGCTGTATTACATTCTATGGGGGCTGTGCTGTATTACATTCTATGGGGGCTGTGCTGTATTACATTCTATGGGGGCTGTGCTGTATTACATTCTATGGGGGCTGTGCTGTATTATAGTCTATGGGGGCTGTGCTGTATTATAGTCTATGGGGGCTGTGCTGTATTACATTCTATGGGGACTGAGCTGTAATGCTGGATACAGCTGTAATTATATGTTATATAGTCGTGTTACACTCCCCTCACTTCTTGTAGTGTACAAAGATATTATACAGTCACCATGCGACAAGTGGGCCTGTGTGACTTCAAATGCCAGGGCTGAATTTTAGTCCCAGTCCGGCCCTGGTTAGGTACATGGGGATTCACCAAAAGGCCAAGTCTGTAATGCCAAGAGATCAGAAAGTCAGTATTAAGAGGGAATAGTCCACTGTGTCAAAGGTAGATGCCAGGTCCAAGATAAGGAGAAGGAAAAACTAGCGTTGCTTTGATTTGGTGGTTAGTTGGTCGTTGGTGACATTATTCAGGGCAGTTTCAGTGGAATGGTAGAAAGCCATATTGTAAGTGGCCATAGAGGGAGCAAGAGGAGAAGCAGGAGGACAGTTCAAAATGGAGGTGTTGTTCCAGTAGTTTGGAGGCAGAGAGGAGAACTGAGATGGGGCCACAGCTAGTCACAGAGGATGGGCAAGGGAAGGTTTTTTGAGGATGCGTTTGATCGAGGTATGTTTGAATTAGGAGGGGAAGACACCAGTTGTTAGTGACAGGTTGAAAAGGTGGGTTAGGCTTGGGATGAAGACTGTGGTAAGGTTTGGAATGAGATGATATGTTATTGGTTCAAGGTCACAGTGACATGACACCTAAGTTGTCACTGGCGCTGCCTAGTGGGCGGTATCAGTGGGGCACGAATAAACATAGTGAGTGCAGAAACAAGTCACGCCAAACTCAAGGACCTTACTCTAATGCAGTGAACGCAGGACCTGGAACAGAGTAGTCACGTGACCAGGGGGTGGAGCCGCAACACGTGAGTGTAGGGAATGACACTGAGCACACAGTGTGCAGGGCACAGACAGAAAATGTAGTCAAATAGAGCCGAGGGTCAAAGCCAGGAGGTAGTGAAGTACCTTAGGGATAAGACAAAGAATAACAGGGACAAGCCAAGGGGTCTGATAGCCAGGAGAGACAGAGCATTAAAAAGCAGAATGCAATGATGGAAATCAGAGAACAAAACTGAGTCATACACAGCAAGGAACACTAACTTAGAGGCACAACGTTTACGGACGAGAACCTAGGTCAGCAACCACAAGCCGCGTATACGGAAGTATCACAGACACATAATCCAGGAACTGCCAACATTAAATAGCCGCCCCAGAACCAAAGAGAGGCGGACTAAAATTAACCCTGACCTGACCAGGATGGAGGTGGCACCATCCTGTCCAGAGTCATGACACACAAGTGGTGAGGCAAAGTCTTCAGCTGAGATAAGAAGAGAGGGAGAGGGAGCTGGTGAATGGAGGAGAGTATTAAAGTACTACTAAATAGCTGTTTTGGGTTGTGAGACAGGTATGATATGAGAGATGAGACGTAGGTTTGTTTTGCTGCAGTGAGCAATTGCACAGCATTTTTACAACTTCTGTTTCTAGATGGGCTGCTCTTTCTTTGGCAGCCACACAGCGGTATGCTTTGTAGATGGGGCCAGAAAGAATGTGTGCTTCAGTACATGACAAGCGCTGCATCAAGTGGCCTCTGCTCCTCTTCCTCCACCTTAACATCACATACAGTACAGTCCTCAGAGATGGCACCCCAATTACCTTTGTTTTCCCCCATGTCACAACTCTCCAACCGCCCAACTGACTGTAAGGAACCACAGATGGCTGAGTCTGCAGATCTGTTCACACATTCCATGCCAGGGGTATCACAAGTGTACTCCAAAGATTCAAGAGTCTGATGCTCAAATATTTTTTTCAGTTAGATCCAGGGATGGACTAAGTAACCCTCGTCAACAGATGTTAACTCCGGAGGGTAAAAGTGATCCTTATGAGACTCAGATACTTGAGGCACAAGCGGACTGTACTGTGCTGTCAGGGCAAGAAAAGGAGGAAGGTGGCTCTCAGGGCGAGGAGTGGGAGAACAGAGAGGATGACAATGAGGTAGTAGATCCCACTTGGTGAAAACCCAAAGGCATGCAACTGAGTAGCTCAGCAGAGAAGGAGGAGAAAGACAAGGAGGTAACGTTGTAGCTTCCTGCAGACACAGAGTTATGTAACGGTGTCAAGCAATGCAACCTCAGCCCTAACTCTGTCAGTGGCTACAGCTTTTGCAGGTCTCTAGTTGCCCAGCCTATTGCCTTTTTTTCAGACCGCAAAATTGACAGAAATTATGTTATCTGCCAATTTTGTTAAAAACAACAGAGTACAGTTAAAAACATGCAATAATTTGACTACTACATGCATGAACTGGTTTATGTGGTCAACATGCGTTAATCTGCGAATCTCACAGTGCTAAAATGCAGACTAGCGGGCCTCGCCAACTACCATCCATTTAATCAATCACATCTTCTGATTCTTCCTCCTCCCTCACCTTGGCAAGTGTTGTCACAAAGGTCTCCAGCCGCAGAACCTTCACTTCTTTACCCATTACAATCAGCATGAGTGATAGCCCATCAGCTGAAGTGGATATGCCAGCTGTTTTTGACTGACCTTAGATAACAAGCTCCTCTCTCACAGTCCAGAAGCTTGTCATGTTCACCAGGGTCGGTTTTAGGCAAAGTAGAGCCCTAGGCAAAGTTTAAAATGGGGCCCCAAATGCTAACATATTGCACATCACACAGAAGCATTTCGGATGTATTTACATGCGCTGAGTTCAGGCCGCTAAATGAGTGTGATCAACAATATTGAAATTGTTCAAGGCTTGTTTCCCAGCCTCTTTCCACCATCTGAGAAAGAATGATGGGGACAAACAGATCACTAATAGATCACTAACACATCACCATAGAGTATTATGCTATCAGCAGCACATCTACAGTTTACACCAGCGATGTGCTGCTGAGAACAATGATTTTTATTCCAGCATAAACAATCCAATCACTCAATGAATGAGCAGCATTTTGCTTGTTTAGTATAATACACCCCATAGGCCTCCATATATTATAACGTACATCACAGTCCTCCATAATGTAAAATGCACACCGCATAGTCATCCATGTAATATAATGGGCACCACAGACCTCCATATTGTAAAATGCAAACCCCATAGTCCTCCATATAGAATAATATACTCCTCAGTCCTCCATATATTATTAACCCTAGAATGCGTGACCATAGAAATCTACACTATTACGTACCTGGGGCCTTTGAGGCCTGTTTTCAAATAACATGGAATAACTCAAAAAATTTTTTTTTTCAAAGTTATTTGAAAGTAAGCATGCATTCCCACTAGCTCTGGGGTCCGCCTGGATGGGATTTCGTAATGGATCTGACCTCCTGGTGACCCCGGCTAAGGCTGGTAGAACGCGTACCTGGGGCCTCGCAGGCCTGTCAGGTTACTTTTTTATTATTTTCTGTAAAACTACTTTAGTTACAATTTTGAAACTCTAGGTATTCCTCAGCTATATAGTTGTTAGTAATTTCCAGTTGTTCGTATATTTTTATGTTATAGGCATTTCGTATAGCAACGCTTTTTTTGTGACTACTCCATATTCACGTATCTGGGGCCTTTTCGGCCTGTGTGCAAATAACATGGAATAACTCAAATAAAAATACTTTTCAAAGTTTATTTTAAATTTGCAAAGTAAGGATGCATTCCCACTAGCGCTGGGGTCCACCAGGAGGGGATCCGTAATGGATCTGACCTCCTGGTGACCTCAGCTAAGGCTGGTGGAATCCCGGCATTCCATCAGCCTTAGCTGGAGTTACCAGGAGGTCAGATCCATTATGGATCACATTCTCAGCGCTACTTGGAACATAGCCTAAGATGTGTATAATTCAAAAAAAAAATTCTGTACATAAAACAACAAAAATGTAACTAAACGGGCACGCCCAATATATTCACTCAGTACAATTTTTTATGATGGATACATTTTTTCTTATAAAAAGTTTTTACATAAAGTCTGTAGCAAACTTGGTGCAGGAATATTTATTTTCCACTTTACATATTCCCCCGACAATTCTTGCATATTATTTTTTCTTCAGAATGTTCCCTGCATACATTTTGTCTGCAAGTAGAACATAAATGCTCCGATTTTCTTTCTTTCTTTGCTGGACAAATATAGCAGCGCTTTCTTTTTTTTTCTCTTTGCTCTGGCTGTTCCTGAAAGCATATTCCACATCGGATCATTGCCTCTGTAATTTGCCTTGATAAGCATTTTGTACTGCTTCTCTCTAGCATAGTAGGCATCAAAAGTTCATAACAAAGTTCTGTCAAAAATATACGTCTATTGTCCTTCCTGTTGGCATGGAATTCTGGATTAGTTTGACAATAAACAATATAGCTATTGAGGGATGACACATCAAGGATATTGGAAAAAAGGGCAACAGGCCAACGTTTAGTCTGCCTTTTACACAAATATTCAGTAATCATTTCGTCCATCTTGTCGACACCTCCTTTTGTCTTATTATAATTAAGTATAATTTCAGGTTTTTGTTTCCTGTCATTGGTGTCAATACTTTCATCGTGATGCATTGTGCTCAGTAATATCACAGATTTTTCTTTCTTGGCTTTATAGGACACCATTGTTGCCTCATTGCAGAAACCAAATACACTCTCGTAGATTGGTCGCTGTGCTTCATTATTGGTGGAATTTCGCGGCGGTTTGGTCTCATTGTACCAACAAGTGTTAGTTGTTTCTGAAGCAAAAAATTGGCCAGTTCTAAATTAGTAAAATAATTACCCATAGTGATATTTTTTCCAGAATGGAAAATTGGTAAAGCTAGTGTTTTCACTATGTTGGAACATAGATCTTTCTGGACTGGAGCATCAGCTTCTTTTCCACAGTAAATCATGCCATTCATCCCATAATAAGTTGCTGAATCGCACATCCAGAAAATTTTTATGCCGTATTTAGCTGGCTTATTGGGCATATATTGGATAAATTTGCAACGTCCCCTAAAGGCAAGAAGTTGTTCGTCCACTGTCACATATTCGCTAGAATTGTAAAGTTTGTAACAGTTCTTGATAAAAAGATTCCATATATAGCTAATAGGCGCTAATTTATCGGTTGCCAACCTCACAGGCCGAGTTCTCTTTTCATCAAAACGAATGCATGTCCGAATAGCCTCAAATCTATCTACGGACATAGTGGCTTTGTAATGTGGATCTGCAAATGGGTTCAGAAATAACTCTCTGATTGGCACATCATATGATTTAGTCGACCCTGCCAGAAGAGTAAGGCCAATATAGGCATACTAGCTATTGAACCCGTTCTACGCCCGGGTGGCGAGCATTTATATTGGTATATGGTCTCCATCCTGGTATGTGCTGCTCCCATCCTGTCATGTGCTGCTCCATCCTGCGCCCCCATCCTGTCATGTGCTGCTCCACCGTGTCATGTGCTGCTCCATCCTGCGCCCCCATCCTGTCATGTGCTGCTCCACCGTGTCATGTGCTGCTCCATCCTGCGCCCCCATCCTGTCATGTGCTGCTCCACCGTGTCATGTGCTGCTCCATCCTGCATCCCCATCCTGTCATGTGCTGCTCCACCGTGTCATGTGCTGCTCCATCCTGCGCCCCCATCCTGCCATGTGCTGCTCCACCGTGTCATGTGCTGCTCCATCCTGCATCCCCATCCTGTTATGTGCTCCCATCCTGCGCCCCCATCCTATCACGTGCTGCTCCATCCTGCGCCCCCATCAGTGCGGGCGGCTGTGCTGAGTGCGGGCGGCTGTGCTGAGTGCGGGCAGCTGTGCTGAGTGCGGGCGGCTGTGCTGAGTGCGGGCAGCTGTATGTGGCTGTGCTGAGTGCGGGCGGCTGTATGTGGCGCGGCTGTGCGTGGCTGTGCTGGGTGCGGGTGGCTGTGCGTGGCTGGGCTGGGTGCGGCAGCTGTGGATGGCTGTGCTGGGTGCGGTGGCTGTGCTGGGTGCAGCGGCTGTGCGTGGCTGTGGGCGGCTGTGCGTGGCTGTGCTGGGTGCGGCGGCTGTGCTCGGTGCGGCGGCTGTGCATGGCTGTGCTGGGTGCGGTGGCTGTGCTGGGTGTGGTGGCTGTGGTGGGTGCGGCGGCTGTGGGTGGCTGTGCTGGGTGCGGTGGCTGTGCTGGGTGCAGCGGCTGTGCGTGGCTGTGGACGGCTGTGCGTGGCTGTGCTGGGTGCGGCGGCTGTGCTTGGTGCGGCGGCTGTGCGTGGCTGTGCTGGGTGCGGTGGCTGTGCTGGGTGCGGTGGCTGTGGACGGCTGTGCTGGGTGCGGTGGCTGTGTGTGGCTGTAGGCGGCTGTGCGTGGCTGTGGGCGGCTGTGCGTGGCTGTGCTGGGTGCGGCGGCTGTGGACGGCTGTGCTGGGTGCGGTGGCTGTGTGTGGCTGTAGGCGGCTGTGCGTGGCTGTGGGCGGCTGTGCGTGGCTGTGGGTGGCTGTGCTGGGTGCAGCAGCTGTGCTCAGTGCGGCGGCTGTGCTGGGTGCGGCGGCTGTGCTGGGTGCGGTGGCTGTGCTGGGTGCGGTGGCTGTGGTGGGTGCAGTGGCTGTGGTGGGTGCGGCGGCTGTGGTGGCTGTGGTGGGTGCGGCGGCTGTGGGTGACTGTGCTGGATGTGGCTGCTGTGGACGGCTGTGCTGGGTGCGGCGGCTGTGGGTGGCTGTGCTGGGTGCGGCGGCTGTGCTGGGTGCGGTGGCTGTGCTGGGTGTAGCGGCTGTGCGTGGCTGTAGGCGGCTGTGCGTAACTGTGGGCGGCTGTGCATGGCTGTGCTGGGTGCGGCGGCTGTGCGTGGCTGTGCTGGGTGCGGCGGCTGTGCGGGGTGCGGTGGCTGTGGTGGGTGCGGAGGCTGTGGGTGGCTGTGCTGGGTGCGGCAGCTGTGGACAGCTGTGCTGGGTGCGGTGGCTGTGCTGGTTGCGGCGGCTGTGGGTGGCTGTGCTGAGTGCGGCGGCTATGGATGGCTGTGCTCGGTGCGGCGGCTGTGCTGGGTGCGGTGGCTGTGCTGGGTGCGGTGGCTGTGGTGGGTGCGGCGGCTTTGCTGGGTGCGGCGGCTTTGCTGGGTGCGGCGGCTGTGGACAGCTGTGCTGGGTGCGGTGGCTGTGGTGGGTGCGGTGGCTGTGGTGGGTGCGGCGGCTGTGGTGGCTGTGGTGGGTGCGGCGGCTGTGGGTGACTGTGCTGGGTGCGGCGGCTGTGGATGGCTGTGCTAGGTGCGGCGGCTGTGGGTGGCTGTGCTGGGTGCGGCGGCTGTGCTGGGTGCGGTGGCTGTGCTGGGTGTAGCGGCTGTGCGTGGCTGTAGGCAGATGTGCGTGGCTGTGGGCGGCTGTGCATGGCTGTGCTGGGTGCGGCGGCTGTGCGGGGTGCGGTGGCTGTGGTGGGTGCGGCTGCTGTGGGTGGCTGTGCTGGGTGCGGCGGCTGTGGACGGCTGTGCTGGGTGCGGTGGCTGTGCTGAGTGCGGCGGCTGTGGGTGGCTGTGCTGAGTGCGGCGGCTGTGGACGGCTGTGCGTGGCTGTGCTGGGTGCGGCGGCTGTGCTGGGTGCGGTAGCTGTGGTGGGTGCGGCGGCTGTGCTGGGTGCGGCGGCTGTGGACGGCTGTGCTGGGTGCGGTGGCTGTGCTGGGTGTGGCGGCTGTGGGTGGCTGTGCTGGGTGCGGCGGCTGTGCGTGGCTGTGCTGGGTGCGGTGGCTGTGGTGGGTGCGGCCGCTGTGGGTGGCTGTGCTGGGTGTGGCGGCTGTGGGTGGCTGTGCTGGGTGCGGCGGCTGTGCTGGGTGCGGTGGCTGTGCTGGGTGCAGCGGCTGTGCGTGGCTGTAGGCGGCTGTGCGTGGCTGTAGGCGGCTGTGCGTGGCTGTGCTGGGTGCAGCGGCTGTGCGTGGCTGTAGGCGGCGGTGGGCGGCTGTGCGTGGCTGTGGGCGGCTGTGCTGGGTGCGGCGGCTGTGCTGGGTGCGGCGGCTGTGCGTGGCTGTGCTGGGTGCGGTGGCTGTGGTGTGTGTGGCGGCTGTGGGTGGCTGTGCTGGGTGCGGCAGCTGTGGACGGCTGTGCTGGGTGCGGCGGCTGTGGACGGCTGTGCTGGGTGCGGCGGCTGTCGCCACCTGATTCATTTCCGCCGCCATTTTCTTGGTCCTGCTCCCGGAATCGGCGCCTGCGCAGTCCGCGCTTTCCGGCGCCATTTTCTTGAAGACACACTGCAATGTGTCTTCAAGAAAATGGCGCCGGAAAGCGCGGACTGCGCAGGCGCCGTTTCCGGGAGCAGGACCAAGAAAATGGCGGCGGAAATGAATCAGGTGGTGTAAGTAACAAATAGCTGTGGCATGAAGTGCCACAGCCTCATGGCACAGCAATTTGTTACTTGCGCTACCTCATTCATTTCCGGCGCCATTTTCTGTGTCCTCCTGATGCCGGAATCGGCGCCTGCGCAGTCCGCGCTTTCCGGCGCCATTTTCTTGAAGACACACTGCAATGTGTCTTCAATAAAATGGCGCCGGAAAGCGCGGACTGCGCAGGCGCCGATTCCAGGAGCAGGGGGACATTCATGGCCCGGAATCGCGTCGGTGGAATGGGACAGGTAAGTATACTCACCCTCCGCCTCCTGGCTCGTCCCTGCTTCTCCGTTGGAGATCGCGGTGTGCGTTCAGCACTTACGCATACCGCGATCTCCTGGGAGCGTCGCTCTGTGGGGTCCAGACTGCGCCGGCGCTTGCGCTTGCACAGTCTATAAAGGCTTCGGACAGAGTGACGCTCCCAGCGTTATATTATAGATAGTTCCTCTTTAGTTAAATTTTTCCAAGTTTTTTTTTTTTCCGAAGCAATACGTTTACCTTCCACATTTGTACACAAAACTACCTCATCTGCAATATCATCTGAAACAAATTTACTGAAAACATCTTTTTTGGACATGAATTGGGAAATTCCGACAGCTCCTTGAGGAACTCTAATAATGTTATGTGATGGGGTGCGTGCATGAGCCACAGCAGTACTGTTCCAAAAAACAATAAGTTCTTCCCCAACAACAGTACAGACAAAAAGACTGTGGAGTACATGTAAACCAAAGCAGGCCTCAAAGGCCCCAGGTGCGTGAATCTGGGGTAGTCACAAAAAAAACGTTGCTATACGAGATGCCTATAACATAAAAATATATGAACAACTGGATATTACTAACAACTATATACCTGAGGATTACCTTGAGTTTCAAAATTCTAACTAATGTAGTTTTACAGATAATAGAAAACAAGTAACCTAGCAGGCCTGCGAGGCCCCAAGTACGCGTTCTAGTTAAACACTTCCCATAGTCCTCCTTATAATATAATACACTCCTCATAGTCCTCCATATATTAAAATACACTGCTCAGTCCTCCACATAGTATAATACACTCCTCATAGTGCTCCATATAGTGTAATGCACCGCCATAGTCATCCATGTAGCACAATTCACTTCCTATAGTATAATGCACCCCTATAGTTCTTCATATAGTATAATATATTCCCCATAGTCCTCAATACAGTATAATGCAGCCCACATATAGTATAATGCAGCCACCCCATAGAGTATAATGCAGCCACTCCATAGAGCATAATGCAGCCACCCTACAGAGTATAATGCAACCACCCCACAGAGTATAATGTAACCCCCATAGACTATAATGCAGCCCCCCTCATACAGTATAATGTAACCCCCATATAGAGTATGATTTAGAATATAAATATAATACAACCCCCATAGGATATAATGTAGCCCCAAATAGAATATAATATAGCCCACCTCAGCATAGAATATAATGTAACCCCATCAAAGTTTATGATGCAATCCTCACTCATAAAATCTAATACAGCTTCCCATAGAATATAATGCAGCCCCCATAGTATATAACACAGCCTCCCACATAGAATAGAATATACCCCCCAATAATATATAACACAGCCACATAGTATATAACACAGCTTCCCCCATAGAATATAATATACCCCCCATAGTATATAACACAGCCTTCCCCATAGAATATAATATACCCCAATAGTATATAATTCAGCCTCCCCATAGAATATAATATACCATCCATAGTATATAACACAGCCTCCTCCATAGAATATAATATACCCCTCAATAGTATATAACAAAGCCCACATAGTATATAACACAGCCCGCATAATATATAGCACAGCCCGCACAGTATATAGCACAGCCTGCATAGTATATAGCACAGCACGCATAGTATATAACACAGCCCGCATAGTATATAACACAGCCCGCATAGTATATAGCACAGCCTGCATAGTATACAGCACAACCCGCATAGTATATAACACAGCCCGCATAGTATATAGCACAGCCCGCATAGTATATAGCACAGCCCGCATAGTAAATAGCACAGCCCGCATAGTATATAACACAGCCCGCATATTATATAGCAAAACCCACATCTCCCCCTGAGAATGGCCCCACAGTCCAGTACTCACTGTTATAGTAAAAAAAAACAAAAAAAAAAACACACTCCTCACCTCTCCTCGTGCCTGCGCTGCTCCCTGCTACTGTCTCAGCAGCTGCACTGCCTGGCACACAGTAAGTGCGCGAATATGTCATCACGCACCCGCCGTGTCAGAGGCAGAGTGTGGAATGGAGGGAGAGGGAGTGTCAGCTGATGCTCTCTCCTCCATCATTTCTTTGAACTGTACCAGCAGACACCGGTACAGTTCAATGCGGAGGTGGCGGGGGAGTCGGTGCTGGTGGCAGGCGGGCCCCCCTGCCTCACAGGGGCCCCATAGCAGCTGCATGATGTGCCGCTAGCTGGGGGAGCGGGGCCCTAGGCAGCTGCCTGGTCTGCCTGCCCCTAACGGCAACCCTGGTGTTCACCCTACTCCACCCTCTATCAGCACAGCAGCCAGCCCTCATTTTTGTGCAGTTGTGCTTACATAAAAGATTGTTTTTTCCTACACATGCCATAGCTAAGAGCTTGAACTTCACCATCTTCAATCTACTAATAATAACCTTTATTTATATAGTGCACACATATTCCGCAGAGCCTTACAAGTCAGCAGTTCACATAAAACAGTGAAAAGTTACAAAGTTTACAATAATCAAACATTTAAAGCAAAAATAATGATGACTCAGCTCTTCAGAGCTTATAATCTACAATTCAGGGGGGTGACACAAAGTACAGGTGCTTATTTACAATGATGGTCCAACCATAGGGGGTAGATAAAGGTTGCATGAGGCTTTTGGGTATGGTTAAGTTTGATGGCGAATTATTTTCAGAGAAGTAGTGAATAGACCATATATAAAAAGGAATTTGATTAGGTAACATGATAGGCCGCTGTTATGGTTCTCAATGGCAAGAGAACATAGCCCAGCAAACATAAGAACTAGCTCTTGGAAGGATGGAAACTAAACTGACCATGAACTAAACCTGCCGCACAACTAACAGTAGCCGGGTAGCGTTGCCTACGTTTTATCCCTAGACGCCCAGCGCCGGCCGGAGGACTAACTAATCCTGGCAGAGGAAAATATAGTCCTGGCTCACCTCTAGAGAAATTTCCCCGAAAGGCAGACAGAGGCCCCCACATATATTGGCGGTGATTTTAGATGAAATGACAAACGTAGTATGAAAATAGGTTTAAGCAAAATTGAGGTCCGCTTACTAGATAGCAGGAAGACAGAAAGGACACTTTCATGGTCAGCTGAAAACCCTATCAAAACACCATCCTGAAATTACTTTAAGACTCTAGTATTAACTCATAACATCAGAGTGGCAATTTCAGATCACAAGAGCTTTCCAGACACAGAAACGAAACTACAGCTGTGAACTGGAACAAAATGCAAAAACAAACAAGGACTAAAGTCCAACTTAGCTGGAAGTTGTCTAGCAGCAGGAACATGCACAGAAAGGCTTCTGATTACAATGTTGACCGGCATGGAAGTGACAGAGGAGCAAGGCTAAATAGCGACTCCCACATCCTGATGGGAACAGGTGAACAGAGGGGATGATGCACACCAGTTCAATTCCACCAGTGTCCACCGGGGGAGCCCAAAATCCAATTTCACAACAGTACCCCCCCCTCAAGGAGGGGGCACCGAACCCTCACCAGAACCACCAGGGCGATCAGGATGAGCCCTATGAAAGGCACGGACCAGATCGGAGGCATGAACATCAGAGGCAGTCACCCAAGAATTATCCTCCTGACCGTATCCCTTCCATTTGACCAGATACTGGAGTTTCCGTCTGGAAACACGGGAGTCCAAGATTTTTTCCACAACGTACTCCAACTCGCCCTCAACCAACACCGGAGCAGGAGGCTCAACGGAAGGCACAACCGGTACCTCATACCTGCGCAATAATGACCGATGAAAAACATTATGAATAGAAAAAGATGCAGGGAGGTCCAAACGGAAGGACACAGGGTTAAGAATCTCCAATATCTTGTACGGGCCGATGAACCGAGGCTTAAACTTGGGAGAAGAAACCCTCATAGGGACAAAACGAGAAGACAACCACCCAAATGACAGACATCTTCTGAGAAACAGGAAGATCCGAAATAAAATCCATCGAGATGTGCGTCCAGGGCCTCTTCGGGATAGGCAAGGGCAACAACAATCCACTAGCCCGAGAACAACAAGGCTTGGCCCGAGCACAAACGTCACAAGACTGCACGAAGCCTCGCACATCTCGAGACAGGGAAGGCCACCAGAAGGACCTTGCCACCAAATCCCTAGTACCAAAGATTCCAGGATGACCTGCCAACGCAGAAGAATGAACCTCAGAAATGACTTTACTGGTCCAATCATCAGGAACAAACAGTCTACCAGGTGGGCAACGATCAGGTCTATCCGCCTGAAACTCCTGCAAGGCCCGCCGCAGGTCTGGAGAAACGGCAGACAATATCACTCCATCCTTAAGGATACCTGTAGGTTCAGAATTACCATGGGAGTCAGGCTCAAAACTCCTAGAAAGGGCATCTGCCTTAACATTCTTAGAACCCGGCAGGTAGGACACCACAAAATTAAACCGAGAGAAAAACAACGACCAGCGCGCCTGTCTAGGATTCAGGCGTCTGGCGGACTCAAGATAAATTAGATTTTTGTGGTCAGTCAATACCATCACCTGATGTCTAGCCCCCTCAACCAATGACGCCACTCCTCAAAAGCCCACTTCATGGCCAAAAGCTCCCGATTCCCAACATCATAATTCCGCTCGGCGGGCGAAAATTTACGCGAGAAAAAAGCACAAGGTCTCATCACGGAGCAATCGGAACTTCTCTGCGACAAAACCGCCCCAGCTCCGATTTCAGAAGCGTCGACCTCAACCTGAAAAGGAAGAGCAATATCAGGCTGACGCAACACAGGGGCGGAAGAAAAGCGGCGCTTAAGCTCCCGAAAGGCCTCCACAGCAGCAGGGGACCAATCAGCAACATCAGCACCCTTCTTAGTCAAATCAGTCAATGGTTTAACAACATCAGAAAAACCAGCAATAAATCGACGATAAAAGTTAGCAAAGCCCAAAAATTTCTGAAGACTCTTAAGAGAAGAGGGTTGCATCCAATCACAAATAGCCTGAACCTTGACAGGATCCATCTCGATGGAAGAGGGGGAAAAAATATATCCCAAAAAGGAAATCTTTTGAACCCCAAAAACGCACTTAGAACCCTTCACACACAAGGAATTAGACCGCAAAACCTGAAAAACCCTCCTGACCTGCTGGACATGAGAGTCCCAGTCATCCGAAAAAATCAAAATATCATCCAGATACACAATCATAAATTTATCCAAATAATCACGGAAAATGTCATGCATAAAGGACTGAAAGACCGAAGGTGCATTAGAAAGACCAAAAGGCATCACCAAATACTCAAAGTGGCCCTCGGGCGTATTAAATGCGGTTTTCCACTCATCCCCCTGCTTAATTCGCACCAAATTATACGCCCCACGGAGATCTATCTTAGAGAACCACTTGGCCCCCTTTATGCGAGCAAACAAATCAGTCAGCAGTGGCAACGCATATTGATATTTAACCGTGATTTTATTCAAAAGCCGATAATCAATACACGGCCTCAAAGAGCCATCTTTCTTAGCCACAAAGAAAAAACCGGCTCCTAAGGGAGATGACGAAGGACGAATATGTCCCTTTTCCAAGGACTCCTTTATATATTCTCGCATAGCAGCATGTTCAGGCACAGACAGATTAAATAAACGACCCTTAGGGTATTTACTACCCGGAATCAAATCTATGGCACAATCGCACTCCCGGTGCGGAGGTAATGAACCAAGCTTAGGTTCTTCAAAAACGTCACGATATTCAGTCAAGAATTCAGGAATCTCAGAGGGAATAGATGATGAAATGGAAACCACAGGTACGTCCCCATGCGTCCCCTTACATCCCCAGCTTAACACAGACATAGCTTTCCAGTCAAGGACTGGGTTATGAGATTGCAGCCATGGCAATCCAAGCACCAACACATCATGTAGGTTATACAGCACAAGAAAGCGAATAATCTCCTGATGATCCGGATTAATCCGCATAGTTACTTGTGTCCAGTATTGTGGTTTATTGCTAGCCAATGGGGTGGAGTCAATCCCCTTCAGGGGTATAGGAGTTTCAAGAGGCTCCAAATCATACCCACAGCGTTTGGCAAAGGACCAATCCATAAGACTCAAAGCGGCGCCAGAGTCGACATAGGCATCCGCGGTA
The DNA here is from genome assembly GCF_051348905.1 of Ranitomeya variabilis. NCBI lineage: Eukaryota > Metazoa > Chordata > Amphibia > Anura > Dendrobatidae > Ranitomeya > Ranitomeya variabilis. The sequence goes on along the minus strand of NC_135237.1, from coordinate 450,143,188 downwards.
ATAGATGATAAAGAACAAATCAGGGTCACAGATAGAATAAACTTAGACTGTAAAGTGCCCATTGAAACAGACTTATCAAGCTTCTTAGTACGCTTAGAGCATGCTGATATAACATGAGTTGAATCACCGCAATAGAAGCACAACCCATTTTTCCGTCTAAAATTCTGCCGTTCACTTCTGGACAGAATTCTATCACATTGCATATTCTCTGGCGTCTTCTCAGTAGACACCGCCAAATGGTGCACAGGTTTGCGCTCCCGCAGACGCCTATCGATCTGGATAGCCATTGTCATGGACTCATTCAGACCCGCAGGCACAGGGAACCCCACCATAACATCCTTAATGGCGTCAGAGAGACCCTCTCTGAAATTCGCCGCCAGGGCGCACTCATTCCACTGAGTAAGCACAGCCCATTTACGAAATTTCTGGCAGTATATTTCAGCTTCGTCTTGCCCCTGAGATAGGGACATCAAGGCCTTTTCCGCCTGAAGTTCTAACTGGGGTTCCTCATAAAGCAACCCCAAGGCCAGAAAAAACGCATCCACATTGAGCAACGCAGGATCCCCTGGAGCCAATGCAAAAGCCCAATCCTGAGGGTCGCCCCGGAGCAAGGAAATCACAATCCTGACCTGCTGAGCAGGATCTCCAGCAGAGCGAGATTTCAGGGACAAAAACAACTTGCAATTATTTTTGAAATTTTGAAAGCAAGATCTATTCCCCGAGAAAAATTCAGGCAAAGGAATTCTAGGTTCAGATATAGGAACCTGAACAACAAAATCTTGTAAATTTTGAACTTTCGTGGTGAGATTATTCAAACCTGCAGCTAAACTCTAAATATCCATTTTAAACAGGTGAACACAGAGCCATTCCAGGATTAGAAGGAGAGAGAGAGAGGAAGGCTGCAATATAGGCAGACTTGCAAGAGATTCAATTACAAGCACACTCAGAACTGAAGGGAGAAAAAAAAAAATAAAAAAATCTTCAGCAGACTTCTCTTTTCTCTCCTTTCTCTGTCAATTAATTTAACCCTTTTTGGCCGGTCAAACTGTTATGGTTCTCAATGGCAAGAGAACATAGCCCAGCAAACATAAGAACTAGCTCTTGGAAGGATGGAAACTAAACTGACCATGAACTAAACCTGCCGCACAACTAACAGTAGCCGGGTAGCGTTGCCTGCGTTTTATCCCTAGACGCCCAGCGCCGGCCGGAGGACTAACTAATCCTGGCAGAGGAAAATATAGTCCTGGCTCACCTCTAGAGAAATTTCCCCGAAAGGCAGACAGAGGCCCCCACATATATTGGCGGTGATTTTAGATGAAATGACAAACGTAGTATGAAAATAGGTTTAGCAAAATTGAGGTCCGCTTACTAGATAGCAGGAAGACAGAAAGGACACTTTCATGGTCAGCTGAAAACCCTATCAAAACACCATCCTGAAATTACTTTAAGACTCTAGTATTAACTCATAACATCAGAGTGGCAATTTCAGATCACAAGAGCTTTCCAGACACAGAAACAAAACTACAGCTGTGAACTGGAACAAAATGCAAAAACAAACAAGGACTAAAGTCCAACTTAGCTGGAAGTTGTCTAGCAGCAGGAACATGCACAGAAAGGCTTCTGATTACAATGTTGACCGGCATGGAAGTGACAGAGGAGCAAGGCTAAATAGCGACTCCCACATCCTGATGGGAACAGGTGAACAGAGGGGATGATGCACACCAGTTCAATTCCACCAGTGTCCACCGGGGGAGCCCAAAATCCAATTTCACAACAGGCCGCCCTAAACAGATGTGTTTTTAGGGAGCATCTAAAAATTTGTAAGCTGTGGTTATACTCCTAATTTCACAACGGAGAAAGTGTAAGAAGTGAGTTATCTAGGTAGGAGATTGAACTGTGCCGCACAAAGAACAAATCAGGGGTATTAGGCTGCTGTCACACTCGCAGTATTTGGTCAGTATTTTACATCAGTATTTGTAAGCCAAAACGAGGAGTGGGTGATAAATACAGAAGTGGTGCATATGTTCCTATTATACTTTTCCTCTATTTGTTCCACTCCTGGTTTTGCCTTACAAATACTGATGTAAAATACTGACCAAATACTGCTAGTGTGACGGCAGCCTTACTGTCTTTGTGTGTCTCAGGAATTGAAAGTCATGAGAGGCCACAAGAAATGGCTACAGGTAGAAGCTGGGATACAGTTGGAGAGGTGGGGCTGTTGAAGTCTCCCAGGATCAGGGTTGGCAATTCTGAGGACATGAAATGTGGCAGCAAGGCAGAAAAGTGGTTAAGGAAGTGGGTGGATGAGCCTGGGGGATGGTTTATGACTGCTACTTTGAGGGAGAGGTAATGGAAGACCCTGATGGTGTGAACCTTCAAAGAAGAATGGCATCCAATGTGCCTGTATTTATTTATAGGATGAAACAGGAGGAGGAAATAGGAGGAAACCAATATGGCTAAATAGAGCTGTAAGGGGTGCTATAAGTGACAAAAATAAAGCATTTAGAGAATTAAACGAAGTAGGTAGTGATGAGGCATTAAATAAATACAAAAAATTAAATAAATTCTGTAAAAAGCAAATCAAGGCAGCAAAGATTGAGACAGAGAGACTCATTGCCAGAGAGAGTAAAAATAATCCCAAAATATTCTTTAACTACATAAATAGTAAGAAACTAAAAAATGAGAGTGTTGGCCCCCTTAAAAATAGTCTGGGTGAAATGGTGGATGAGGATGAGGAAAAAGCCAATATGCTAAATGACTTTTTTTCATCAGTATTTACAAAAGAAAATCCCATGGCAGACAATATGATCAGTGATAACAAAAATTCCCCATTAAATGTCACCTGCTTAACCCAACAGGAAGTACGGCGGTGTCTAAAAATCACTAAAATTGACAAATCTCCGGGCCCGGATGGGATACACCCCCGAGTACTGCAGGAATTAAGTTCAGTCATTGATAGACCATTATTTTTAATCTTTAAAGAGTCCATAATAATAGGGTCTGTACCACAGGACTGGCATATAGCAAATGTGGTGCCAATATTCAAAAAGGGGACAAAAACTAGTAATTATAGACCAGTAAGTTTAACCTCTACTGTGGGTAAAATCCTGGAGGGTTTTCTAAGAGATGCTATACTGGAGTATCTGAAGAGGAATAACCTCATGACCCAGTATCAGCATGGGTTTACTAGGGACCGTTCATGTCAGACTAATTTGATCAGCTTCTATGAAGAGTTAAGTTCCAGACTGGACCAAGGGAACCCAGTAGATGTAGTGTATATGGACTTTTCAAAAGCTTTTGATACGGTGCCACACAAAAGGTTGATACATAAAATGAGAATAATGGGGATGGGGGAAAATATGTGTAAGTGGGTTGAGAGCTGGCTCATGGCTAGGAAACAAAGGGTGGTTATTAATGGAGCACACTCGGACTGGGTCGCGGTTAGCAGTGGGGTACCACAGGGGTCAGTATTGGGCCCTCTTCTTTTTAACATATTTATTAATGACCTTGTAGGGGGCATTCAGAGTAGAATTTCAATATTTGCAGATGACACTAAATTCTGCAGGGTAATCAATACAGGGGAGGACAATTTTATATTACAGGATGATTTATGTAAACTAGAAGCTTGGGCTGATAAATGGCAAATGAGCTTTAATGGGGATAAATGTAAGGTCATGCACTTGGGTAGAAGTAATAAGATGTATAACTATGTGTGTGCTTAATTCTAAAACTCTGGGCAAAACCGTCAATGAAAAAGACCTGGGTGTATGGGTGGATGACAAACTCATATTCAGTGGCCAGTGTCAGGCAGCTGCTACAAAGGCAAATAAAATAATGGGATGTATTAAAAGAAGCATAGATGCACATGAGGAGGCCATAATTTTACCTCTATACAAGTCACTAGTTCGACCACACTTAGAATACTGTGCACAGTTCTGGTCTCCGGTGTATAAGAAAGACATAGCTGAACTAGAGCGGGTGCAGAGAAGAGCGACCAAGGTTATTAGAGGACTGGGGTGTCTGCAATACCAAGATAGGTTATTACACTTGGGGCTGTTTAGTTTGGAGAAACAAAGACTAAGGGGTGATCTTATTTTAATGCATAAATATATGAGGGGACAGTACAAAGACCTTTCTGATGATCTTTTTAATCATAGACCTGAGACAGGGACAAGGGGACATCCTCTACGTCTGGAGGAAAGAAGGTTTAAGCATAATAACAGACGCAGATTTTTTACTGTAAGAGCAGTGACACTATGGAACTCTCTGCCGTATGATGTTGTAATGAGTGATTTATTACTTAAATTTAAGAGGGGACTGGATACCTTTCTGGATAAGTATAATGTTACAGGGTATATACATTAGATTCCTTGATAGGGCGTTGATCCAGGGAACTAGTCTGATTGTCGTATGTGGAGTCGGGAAGGAATTTTTTTCCCCAATGTGGAACTTACTCTTTGCCACATGGGTTTTTTTTGCCTTCCTCTGGATCAACATGTTAGGGCATGTTAGGTAAGGCTATGGGTTGAACTAGATGGACTTAAAGTCTTCCTTCAACCTTAATAACTATGTAACTATGTAACTATGTAACTATTTTTTATTGTGAAATTAGCAATACGGCGGTATATACATATATTCCATGTGTTGTAATCCGAAGGTGGATATGCCATATGCTCACTATTGTTTTCCGAGAATTGATTATTTCTGTGGCCTCCTCTGTTGATCCTTGCCCAATCATGTCATTGTCTGGACTATTTTGGCCAGCTGAGAGCTCTTTGCTCCAAAGATCACAGTGGTTGGTTCCGAGAGATTCATGGCCTGTGATCTCTGTGATTATTGGATAGCCTATCCAATCTGTTGGCCATGGAAATGCAGCCTTTTCGTCTTGTGGATACAGATGGTTTCTGAAAGCTGATGGCCATCGCATTCCCCCAGTACCAGTCACCCAATCACCATTACTTCTTTAAGAAAGATGTGCCTGCGCTACACCAGCATGTCGCAGACAACATCGCCCATTCCCTGAAAAATTCTATGTCTGCCAGGGTGCATTTCAACACTGACACCTGGACAAGCAAGCACTGACAGGGGTGTTACATCTTGCTGAATTGGCACTGGGTGACTCTGATGGCTGTGGGGGCAGTCTGGGAAAGGGCTGCCCCACAAGTCTTGTAATCCCCAAGGCTTGCAGGGTGCTTGGGGATGGATAACTAAACCACTGCACTCCATAAGAAGGAGAACTAAACTACTAGACAACAGGGGTTGGAGAACTAAACTACTAAACAGCTAGGATTAGAGAATGAAACAAATACACACCAGAACATGGAGAACTAGCGTAATAGACAACAGTGGCTGGAGAACTAAACTACTAAACTTCTTGGGTTGGAGAACTAAACAACTACACACAAAGGGATGGGAAACTAAAGCAGTATACAGTGGTGTCACTAGACACCAAGTCGTGGAATCCCCAGAGCTTATGGGACAAATCTCTGTATGTAACAATAATAATCTTTATTTATATAGCACCAACATATTCCACAGCGCTTTACGATTCAACAGTTCATATACAACAGTCAGCAAAGTTAACCATAATTCAATAATTAATGCAAAGATAATGATGACCCTGCCTGTAAGAGTTTACAATCTGCAATGAGATGGTTGTGACATTGTACAGGTGCTTATTTACAATGATGGTCCAGCCATCTTGAGGAAGTAGGGGGTAGATAAAGCCTGCATGAGCTGGTCACCAGCCCATATTTGTAATGCTTTTGGGAGCCATGAAGTTTGGAGTCTGTCCTGTTGGAGTCTGCAAAAGACCTAAGACTGGGACGGAGATTTGTCTTCCAACAAGACAATGATCCCAAACATAAAGCAAAATCTACAATGGAATGGTTCACAAATAAACGTATCCAGGTGTTAGAATGGACAAGTCAAAGTCCAGACCTCAATCCAATCAAGAATCTGTGGAAAGAGCTGAAAACTGCTGTTCACAAACAATCTCCATCAAACCTCACTGAGCTCGAGCTGTTTGCCAAGGAAGAATGGGCAAGAATCAGTCTCTTGATGTACAAAACTGATAGAGACATACCCCAAGCAACTTGCAGCTGTAATCGCAGCAAAAGGTGGCGCAACAAAGTATTAAGTTAAAGGGGCCGAATAATATTGCATGCCCTACTTTTCAGTTTTTGAATTACCACAAAAATTTAAAATAAGCAATAAATTTCGTTCAACTTCACAATTGTGTTCCACTTGTTGTGGATTCTTCATCAAAAATGTACATTTAGTATCTATGTTTGAAGCATGATATGTGGGAAAAGGTTGAAAAGTTCCAGGGAGCTGAATACTTTCACAAGGCACTGTAAATAGTATACCCTAGGTCAATTAATTCAATTTCATGACTTGTTCACAAATCAGTATTTGGTTAGTATTTACATCTATATTTTTAAGCCAAAATCATCAGTGAAACAATCAAGCATGATATGTGGGAAAAGGTTGAAAAGTTCCAGGGGGCCGAATACTTTTGCAAGGCACTGTACAAAAGGACTTTGATTAGGGAACGTGATAGGCCACCCCAAACAGATGTGTTTTTAGGGAGCGCCTAAAACTGTGTAAGTTGTGGTTAGCTCTAATTTCATGGGGTAGAGCATTCCAGAGGATTGGTGCAACTCATGAGAAGTCTTGGATCCAGGAGTGGGAAATAAGTATTAGTGTGCATGTTAGTCGAAAGTCGCTTGCGGAGTGTAAAGAGAGGGTAGGTTGAGAAACAGAAATGAGGGAGGAGATGTGGGGGGTGCTGCACTATGGAGAGCTTTGTGGGTGAGAACAAGTACTTGAAATTGGATCCTATAATGTATGGGCAACCAGTGCAATGACTGGCACAGAGGGGAGGCGTTTCAGTAGCGATTAGCCAGATAGATGACCCTGGCTGCTGCATTAAGGATGGACAAGAGAGGGGAAAGTCGAGTGAGGGGAAGGCTCTATAACAATTCCTCCAGTGCTTCTGCCTCCTCCACCTCCTCCAGGGCCTCCACCTGCGCCTTCAACTTCTGTCTTAATGAGACACATGTTCCAACACTGCAGAGAGAATCCCCCCACCTCTGTACTGTGCAACCAGGGCTCACCACAATCAGGCAGTGTTTAAATTAATATGCCTTAGAGATCGCAGTCATACAAATAAAGTGTTGTGGACAGCTATCCATGCTGAGTTTTAGCAATGTCTGTCTCCACTGGCCGTGTGTGATAATGGTGCAAACCTGGTGGCAGCCCTACGCCGGGGTAACCTCACACATGTGCCTTGCATGGCTCGCATCCTCAACCTGATGGGACAGCAATTCTTCCGCCACTGTCCCAGCCTGGATGCGCTGATGCAGAAACCACTGTCATTGTGTGCACACTTACACCATTGCACTTAAGTTGGTATAGAGATCTTTTGGCCTACTGGTTAACCGGTTGATATTCGATGTGAAGATACCAAGAAATTCATCTCTGCACATGTTGCAGTGACTGTGGCAGCAGCGCCGAGAACTGGTGCAGTAAGACAATTTGCATAGCCTGGCCCAATGCAGTACAGACATGGTGCAATTCACACTTGCATAGTGGACACAGATGAAGGACCTCTGCACCCTTCTGTACATTTTCAAAATGGCAATTAAGATGGTTAGTGCTGATGATGCCATCATCAGTATCATTCTTACTGTCATCTACATGCTGGAACACACTTTGAATAGTCTGCAGGAGGAGGAGGTGGTGGTTCTGGGGGAAGAGGAGCAAGCAGAGGAGGATGTGGAAGGGTTAACAATATCTCTAAGTTCCTGTCTGTTGTCTCACAGGCAGTTGCTATGGGAGGAACAAATGGAGAAGGATGAGGAGAAGGATGTGAAAGGTGAAGTGATGGACACGCAACATTTAAGAGATGAGAGGATAATGATTCCCTCTCTGTTGTCTGTGGTTGCCAAGAGGGGATGGAGGAACCAAGTTTGAACATTATCCCACCACCAACACACTATGGACTTGTACCTCATGAAAGAGACTGACCCATTAGCTACTTCTTGCAGCACTATCTGCATCATGATTGTTGCCCTTGTTGTTAGGATTCTAAGCAGTGCTGACTACGAGGTTGCTAGTCTGTTTGATCCATGATACAAAAGTTAATTTTGCCATTTGCTTAACCCCCCTGGAAATGGACACATCCATGCTGCAACATCAAAACATGCTTGTAGACAACCTTGACCATGGTTTTCCCCAAGACAGCAGTAAGGCACACATGGTTCATCACAGTGATAGCCTTCCAACCTTGGAAACGTTGAGTTGTCAACGCATAAACATTAGCAGCCTTGCAGCACTGGAGTCCGGGGTTCCAACGCTACCAAGGACAGCATATGCAAAGAGTTTGTGTGTTCTCCCCGTGTTTGCAAGGGTTTACTCCCAGTACTCATTTTTCTTCCCACACTCCAAAGACATACTGATAGGAAATTTAAATTGTGAGTGCCACTAATGTCTGTAAATGTCTGTGGAATTATTGGCGCTATATAAGTGAGTAAAATAAAAAATAGAAATTGATGCCACTTTTTAGTGGTATCTGCTCATAATTTTTGGAAATGTTTGGTCTCCAAGTTGGGTCTCCCTCATTTGTGTTGCCTGAATTTGGCACAACTCTCAGAGCACCAGGCCTACACCTGTCACTCATCCACCAGTTACTAATCAAACTTTATGCAAGAAATACTGCTTCAAACCCGGTCCAATGCTTAAATGTGGCATGGTTTAAGGACCACACTATTAGCACAAATAATTTATATTGTGAAATGTGGACTCCTGGCTGGAGCATAATACCAGCCCAAAATAATTAAAAGATAAAATGTGGCCTGCTTTATGTAGCACGGTAATAACAGAAAAAATTATTAGATTTTATTATGTGTACCCCTGAATGGAGAACAATATCTGCACCAAAGAATGAAATGATGAACTATAGAATGCTTTAGGCAGCACGATAGTGAGAAAATCAATTTTGATTTTAGCATGTGTACCCCTGTATGGAAAACAATATGAGTACCCAAATATTTCAAATTGACATCTAGTCTTACTAACAGAAGAATGTATTTTTTTATTTTTTTTTTACTGTGGATGAGGCCTGTATACAATCGAATATACAGGGTGGGCCATTTATATGGATACACCTAAATAAAATGGGAATGGCTGGTGATATCAACTTCTTGTTTGTGGCACATTAGTATATGGGAGGAAGGAAACTTTTCAAGATGGGTAGTGACCATGGCGGCCATTTTGAAGTCGGCCATTTCGGATCCAACTTTATTTTTTCCATTGGGAAGAGGGTCATGTGACACATCACACTTATTGAGAATTTCACAAGAAAAACAATGTTGTGCTTGGTTTTAACATAGCTTTATTCTTTCATGAGTTATTTACAAGTTTATGACCACTTATAAAATGAGTTCAAAGTGCTGCCCATTGTGTTGGATTGTCAATGCAACCCTCTTATCCCACTCTTGACACACTGATAGCAACACCACAGAAGAAATGCTAGTCTAAGTGGGTCAGATTCCTTGTAGGACCCATAATGTGGTGGTGCACCATCTTGCTGGAAAAACTCAGGGAACATGCCATCTTCAGTGCATAAAGAGGGCCACACATCATCATGTAGCAATTTCAGATATCCAGTGGCATTGAGGTTTCCATTGATGAAGAATGGCCCCACTATCTTTATACCCCATATATCACACCATAACATCAATTATGGGTGTCAGGTCCGAGCATTCCTACATGACTAGTTTCCTGGAAAGTGGCTTGGTCATCGTGGGCCAGTTGAATGGCCACCAAAGTCTCCCAATTTGACCCCCTTAGACGTTTATCTTTGGGGTCATCTGAAGGCAATTGTCTTTGCTGTGAAGATACGAGATGTCCATCATCTGAAACACCAGATACTGGAAGCCTGTGCTAGCATTTCTTGGGGCAGCCTGGACCACCGAACAATCCCTGTGACCACTCCTCCACCTGTGCTGAAACCCCTGCCCGGTAAGATGAATTCAGAATGAAAGACGGACCTCCATTTGACACATTTTCTTTCTCTATTTTCCTTCTGAAAATTTGGGGTGCATCTTATGGGCCGGTGTGTCTTATAGTCTGAATAATACGGTACTAAAGACTGGGTCGATCTTATCAAAAGCATCATGACCCAACAAATATACACCAGAAAACTGGAGTACATTTTAGGTTAATTATTGACCAAAATCATAAATTGTATTACATTTTCTGGCACAAGAATAACCCAAATATGCGTCAAATTTATTCTATCTGGCTCATTTTAAATTTATAGCATCTTAAGTCAGTAAGTTTATGATTGCAGACTGGTATATGAAATGTAACTCTTGTTAAATTCCCTCTAAGGTTTTTCCCAGGGATCTCCAGCAATCTTGATTCTAGAAAATTTAACACACAGATAAATTGTCTATATTTGATACATAGGCACAAAAGGAAGTGAATCTTTTGAGTTCTCTGCCATCCCCCAGTTGAACTTAATGGACATATGTCTTTTTTTAACTGTACTAACTTTGTAACTATAAGATATCATATAAAAGATGCTGCCTTGTTGCTAGCAGACAAGTTCACACTCTTTGATCAAAATGTGCACAAAGTACCTTACAGTTTTATGTGTGTAGCAATAGTGTAGCTATACTTTATTACTTTCACATCACCCGTAAACTTAAAAGATCCAGGCAGCCCGCATATTACTCTGCATTGTCAATGTGGAGTAAGCAGCTGAGAAGGCTGAGATGGTTTATTGTCATGTCTGGCTTTCCTATTGCTATTTTATGACATTTTTATATTGTATCTACTGTCTTGGCTTGTAAACCCAACCAGGAGACCAAGCCAATTGAAATGACAAATATTATTGAAATTGAAGCCTAATTTCTAAAATGAGATAGAAGCAATAGCTAAATGGAGAACAGTAGTGATTATGGGCATTATGGAAGTAATAACTTGCCCAGAAAGGTTTATATATTCTGATGATTTCAGATGTTGATAGTGATTAGTGGTATGTAGCTTCATATCTGGGGTCAATAATTGACAAAGAGTCCAGTGAAGGACCTGGTAGGGTCAAAACACAAAAGGAGAAACTTGACAGTGGAGTACATACACCCCTTAGGAACCACAATTGCAAAATTCAATGTATTAGTTTACATGAAAGTGATTGTCACTTTTCATGCTATTTGTTTATAGGACATAGAAGACATAGGGGGAAAAAATATATGTTTGCTTTTATCTTTTGCTTTCAAATTTATATTAATCATGTATTACAATTTGTCAATTGTAGAGATGAGCAATTCAATTCTAAAAAAAAAAAACATTTAGTTAGGATTTCCCTAAAAAATTGTAATTTAACAAATTAAAATTTTGGGGTATTCGATTTACACAACTGGTAGGCTCCACGTGGACTGCTGGAAAATTCAGAGACAGCAGAAGACTGAAAAGCAGCTTTTTGCAGTACCGGTGGAGAGCAGCAGTGGGATAGGTATGAGGCGTGCAGCTGAAAAAGTGAGTCTTTTTTTCATAACACGTTGCTAACAGATTTCTTTCCTAATTTATTTGAAGCAAATTCCCACCAACCACCAACAAAAATTGAGCAGATATTTCAGATTTCAGAACATAAAATCAATTTATAATCATGAATACTTAGCTCACAGTGGACCAGAGTATGATTATAATTTCACAGATTTTACACCCGTCATCTCTAAGTAGAGTTAAGTAAAAAGTTTAGATGATGGATCAGTCCTCTTTCCAACTTGTTTACAGAAGTGTACTATTGTGACTTGTAGTGGTGTCACTCAGTTCCATTCCCAAAGCTATTAGCAGTATTCACAGGGGATGCAGCTATAGCTTAGGACATGGGACCATTTGTTCAGTGACTTTCTGTGAAAAGAGTTTAGAAATGTGTTTTGAATGGACAGCACTTTCTTTGTGTAGTTTGGTAAATAACACAGAAAGCAAAGTTAGTCAGCAAGTTGAATAGTTTCTGCATTCTGATCCTTTGGCGTTCTTTTGTGTTATGTTTGATAGGATATTTTCAACAGTAATTAAACTCACGGGCACACTGAATGTACTGTAAGCGAAGGGAATAGTCTGTTCTTCGTGTGGTTTATAATGTAGACTAGTATGAAACTGCAGTTTGATATTAAATTCTACAAGTTAAGATTTATTCGATGAGCTATACATAAAGAAGATAGAAACTACATATTACAATGCCAGAATGTCTTATTGACTGCACTTCAAGACCCTGAGTAAGGTAAGATCCATATTAGACTCAAATCTGTGACATATCTAGATCTGATCTCAACATATTATTTTCAATTTAACAATTTTGTGTTTTTTTGTATATTAATGTTATATTAATCACAATGTTTATAAATATTTAAGTATAATAAAACAGTAATTGGATTAACCCATTACTTGCCAAATTAGCAATTTTCATATATATATATATATTTTTTAATGACAGATTTTTAATGATTTGGGTCCTAAAGAATCAGAAACATAATTTGCAAAATTCTTACAAGTACAGATTTTTCAGAAAAGGACGTCTCAATATTCAATTAAAAATGACAATGACATGATTTCCTATTTTGAAAACATTCATTTTAAAAACACAACACAAAAAATTGGACCTAATTGTAAAAATTAAAAAATCTTGGTTGCTAGAAGCTAAAGATTAGGCGTCCCAAAAAAACGACATTGGTAGATAATGGGTTAACAATGAGAATGAATATAAATATATATTGCAACAAGATTGATAACAAATATTCTAATGTTTCAATGAAGCTATAACTTTGATACAACTTTGGTTACTTTGGTGCAATTCATTTTTTAGATAATTTAGGTTCCCGAAATATTTTAGATATACAGAATATACAAAGTCTACACAGCCCTGTGAAAAAGCAGGATTTTTGCCATGTAAAAAAAATCATACAAAGAAGAATCATTTCAAAACTTTTTCCACCTTTAATATCACCTATAATATGTACAAATCCGTTGAGAAAAACTGATTTTATGGGAGGGGAGAATAAAAATAAAAAGGCTAAAATAATTTGGCTGCATAAGTGTGAACATCTTATAATTGGGGTTGTGGTTTCATCCATTATTAGCCAATCACATTTAAACTCATGTTAATTAGTATTCAGTACACAGACACCATAATTTAAAGGGATTTTGATTAATCCCATGCAAATTTTATCTACTCCATTAGGATTTTCCTGACATTTGCTAGGTTGCATATTAGAGCAAAGTCCATGGTTTGAAAACAGCTTTCAACACAGCAAAGGGATCTCAATGTGGAAAGTTATCAGTGAGTAGGCTACAAAATATTTCCAAGGTATTAGATGTTTCTTATTAACTCCATATAAAGTTTAGCTGTTCTAGTAGGATTTTCGTGACATTTTCTTTAGTTGAATTTTATAACAAAAGCCATGATCTATAAACAGCTTACAACACAACACAGGGATCTCATTGTTGAAAGTTATGTCAGAAGAAGCACACAAATTGTTTTTAAAGGCATTAGAAATGGCTTATTTTGGCAAAACAATAACATTACCTAGAACTGGACATTCCCCAAAAAATTGTTAAAAAATAAGAAAAAAAGAGTCCAGAAGACTGCTGAAAGGCCTACAGAAAAAATGTATGAAAAGACAGCGGGATAACTGATATGGGAGGCAGCCAAGGGGCTTAAAGCAACATTAAAATAGCTTCAGAAATTTCTGGCAGGTACTGGTTGTTTACTTTATGTGAGAACAATCTCCTATATTCTTTACATGTTGGCTTGTGAGGTAGGTGACAAAAGGTGGCAAAAGTGAGAAAATGTGTTATGGTTTGATAAAGCCAAAATTGAACTTTTTGGCAATAATTCCACAAGGTGTTTGACACAAAGCCAACACTTCACAAAAACACCATACCCACAGACCCACAGTAAATCATGGTGGAGGCAGCATTTTTCTTTGGAGCTATTTTTCAACAGCTAGCACTGGAACTTTATCCAAGGTGGAATGATGAATATTTTCAAAAAGCAGTCAATTTTGCAACAAAATCTTTGAGCCTCTGATAATATCTGAAGATGATTTCACCTTCCACCATGACAAAGACACTAAGCATAACTCAAATCAACAAAAGAATGGTTTTCACGAGCAGAAGATCAAAGTTTTAGAAAAGACTAGCCAGAATCCAGACCTGAATTCAATTTAAAATCTGTGCATTGGGTTGACCTGAAGAGGGCTGTGCATAGCAGTTGCTCTCACAATCTTGATTTAGAGAACTACTGCAAGGATAGAGACCTGATGGACACCTACCCAAAAAGACTGAATACTGTCATAAATTCAAAAGGTTACTTCAAAAGTATTAGTTTAAGGGTTTGTATATTTATTCAATCACATTATTTCAGTTTATTGCTGAATTTTTATTTTTTCCAACCTCAAAAAAGCTAATTATTTTTCAATTGAATTGTAAAGATTATGGGTCACATTAAAGTAGAAAAAGTTTTGAAATTATTCTTCTCCAGTCCTGATCTGCTATCTAATGATTGCAACTTCCGACTGACCGGAAGTCAGAGGTAATGGTCACAAGCTTGCAATGTAATTACAGTATATCAGAGCCTCATTCTGTCTCACTTAGACTTACATTGAGAAGTAACCTCTGGCTCACCTAGCAAACACTTGAGAGATCCGGCAGGTCAAGACCTGGAGACGACGACTAGTGTGGCACCAATAGCAAATGAAGAACGTGGCTGTTGAATATAATTGTAGGGCTGGGGAACTTAGATTAGTGACACCGCTCCAGCGGTACAATAAAAAAAATTCTGGAGTGTTGCTTTAACCCCTTGACAACCTGAGACATATCCATACTATATGTATGGATACATCCTTGTCATTGAGCATGCACATTAGCTGTGCATGGCATCGCCTGCGTATGTTCAGATAACATGATGGCTGACACCTTTCTTTTACTGCCAGGAGCAGTGCCCGCACAGACCCCAGCTGTTTGACCCCCTAAATGCTTTGATCGATATGTGATTGCAAAGGCCCGATTGTTGCCATGGTTGCACGCAGTCGTCATGATAACATTCGGCTCATCAGGCTCATGAAAGCCTGCGGCACTGACAGGTAGAAAGTTGGAGAGGTAATATGGTATAAATAGGGAGGACACACAGGGATATGACACTGGAGAGACAGAACTGAAGTAAAATGGGACAAAGGAAGAGAAAAATGGGAAGAAAAGGCATGGATATGAGAGGCAAGGAACTTACCATATTAGGGCCACCAAGGGGAGGAATGGGAGAGAAGGAGGGAGTGGGGTTTTCCTGTATCAACCTGATTTAGTGGTTCTGTAAGGGAAGGGAAATGATTAATACAAAGTGGAGATAAAAGTGAAAAATAAAGAATTATGTAAGGCCAAGAATAAAAGAAATGTATGTCAAAAGATCAAGCTTTTGGTTAATACCCAACAGGGTCAGTCTGTAGTTTGAGGATCCAGTAAGCCTCTCTCCATTTGTATAGTGTGATATAGTTGCACCCCGTTGTGGTCTGGTGACCTGTTCTAGGACTTGGGACAGCAGTTGTGACATGTTGTGTTGAGCTGTAGAAAAATGGAAAGGAAGGGATAACCAGGTTTTCCACATCAGATTGTCGATTTGTGACTGGCTATCCCGTCCCTGACATGATGTGCTGCTTCTCCCATGTAAAGAAGCCCACAGGGGCACTTAATGATGTTGATCATGAAATTGGATTCAAATTTGTAGTACCCCTTCATTGGGATGGAGTGGCCTGTCCTGGGGTGTAGGACTACATAGGGCTTGATAATGTTAGAGCAAGCTGCATAGCTGAGGCAGGGGAATGTTCCAAATCTCCTGCATCTTCACTAATCGTTTGTCTGGTACCAAAAGCCCCCCTTGATCGCTGTAAGCCACCCTCCCATGGCACCCACCTGTGCAACGACAGTGTGGATATTTGAGATATTGTTATCCCTTCCGCATCCTCCTTTGCTACCAACTCTTCCTCTGGGACCATCACCTCCTCACACAAACTATTCAAAGTATGCTCCAGCATGTAGATGACCGCAATAATGATGCTGATGATGGCATCGTCAGCGCTAACCATCTTAGTAGCCATTTCTGTTTAGCATTTAGCGCAGTCTGTGGCAGACAGCATTTTTATGCACATCTACAAAGAGATGGCTGCTGCTGGATCCCAGGTCAGTTGGCATCCACAGTGCATCCATCTGGCTCATTATAGGGAATCTGCTGCTGGGGTTCTGTCTGAGTCACTTATTTCAGAGTTTTACACTGGAAATTCCGATGTAAGTGAACAGTGTAGAGTGCAGGATAAATGTGAGCTGAGCTTTACTGCAATCTTTGGGAGGCATAATGAACAAATCAACCGCAGGTGAAGAATTGGATTGATTTATTTTTTACGCTGTCCCTCGTGTGGTGTAAGTGATTAGACGACTTTTACTTTTCGGGTTGGTGCGATTACAGCAATACCAGAGTTATACACTCACCGGCCACTTTATTAGGTACACCATGCTAGTAACGGGTTGGACCCCTTTTGCCTTCAGAACTGCCTCAATTCTTCGTGGCATAGATTCAACAAGGTGCTGGAAGCATTCCTCAGAGATTTTGGTCCATATTGACATGATGGCATCACACAGTTGCCGCAGATTTGTCGGCTGCACATCCCAAAGATGCTCCATACAAGGCAGGATGGATCCATGCTTTCATGTTGTTTACGCCAAATTCTGACCCTACCATCCGAATGTCGCAGCAGAAATCGAGACTCATCAGACCAAGCAACGTTTTTCCAATCTTCTACTGTCCAATTTCGATGAGCTTGTGCAAATTGTAGCCTCAGTTTCCTGTTCTTAGCTGAAAGGAGTGGTACCCGGTGTGGTCTTCTGCTGCTGTAGCCCATCTGCCTCAAAGTTCGACGCACTGTGCATTCAGAGATGCTCTTAGGCCTACCTTGGTTGTAACGGGTGGCGATTTGAGTCACTGTTGCCTTTCTATCAGCTCGAACCAGTCTGCCCATTCTCCTCTGACCTCTGGCATCAACAAGGCATTTCCGCCCACAAAACTGCCGCTCACTGGATTTTTTTTCTTTTTCGGGCCATTCTCTGTAAACCCTAGAGATGGTTGTGCGTGAAAATCCCAGTAGATCAGCAGTTTCTGAAATACTCAGACCAGCCCTTCTGGCACCAACAACCATGCCACGTTCAAAGGCACTCAAATCACCTTTCTTCCCCATACTGATGCTCGGTTTGAACTGCAGGAGATTGTCTTGACCATGTCTACATGCCTAAATGCACTGAGTTGCCGCCATGTGATTGGCTGATTAGAAATTAAGTGTTAACAAGAAGTTGGACAGGTGTACCTAATAAAGTGGCCAGTGAGTGTATTCGGTTTTTATGTTTGGCTGCTGTCACACACTAAAAGATGCTATTTATTGCAAAAGCAAGCATCGCCATATTTTGAAAGCAATAATTTTTCCATATTTCGGCTAACAGTCATGATTGCTTTCTATTCTGATTTTTGTGGAGACAGAATGAACAAAAACCAACAATACAGCCATTTTTTCCCTTTATGTGTGGTAAAATTGTTAAGGTAGCTTTATTCTTTTGGTCAGTACAATTACAGCGATACCACATTTACATTTTTTTATGTTTTGCCGCTTTTATGCAATAAAAACTTTTATAGAAAAAATAATTATTTTTTAATCGCTTTATTCTGAGAGCTATAACTTTTTATCTTTCCGCTGATGATGCTGTATGATGGCTTGTTTTTTGTAGGACAAGATGACATTTTCAGCGTTACAATGTTTCTTTACATTTGTCTTTTTGATCACATTTTATTTCACTTTTTTACAGGAGTATGATGATAAAGGATAGCTTGCTACTTTTTTTGTGTTTTTTTTTACAGCACTCACTTAAGGGGTTAACTAGTGTGAATCTTTTATAGATCAGGTTGTTCCGGACGCAGCGATAACAAACGTGTACTTTTTTTGCTTATTTAATTTTGTTACATAAAAATGTCCTATTATTAAGTAAAAGCAACCGTTTATCTCAATTAGTAAAAAGAAAGGTGAGTTTGGAATCCAGCATTGGTTCTGTTCTAATAAATGATTGATAAGTGATAACATGTCATGTTTGTGTATGGTACAATTAAATACTGTGTACATAACTATAGTATGTTATAAAATAGGGGTCAATGACTTTGGAGTAAAGAGTGACTCGCATTTGCTCTGTCAATGTTTGTTATCTACTATCGGGTTTTCTGTAAATACCGCTTATATTATAACTATCATTGAACAACAATTGAAATGTGATATGGTATCTTTTATACGTGTACTCAATATGTACGCAACTTTCTAAAGTTAATACTTTGATATTAAATGTCGCACATTACAGCATTTTAGCATATATACTCTTGTGATAAAGACGTAACACTCCATGTCATTTTTTATCTTTCTTTTTAATATTTGTGAACGTGTATAAATTTGATCTTAATTCAAACAAGATAATGGAACTTATCAGTAAAAAAACCTAAACATTTTTCCTTCTTTTCCATGGAGGTTTTATTTTTCTGTGTAAAACTTGAGTTTTCATACGCATGCAGAATGTTGGGATTCCCTCCTTGTCAAAAATACCCGGTCATCAGGCCCTGGATGCTGGGATGGTGTCATAAAATTGGCCCAGGCCTTTGACAGTGTACCTCTGCCTCTGCTGTATGTCTCCCTTGCCTCTCCTCCTTGGTTGGGCATGGAAGCTTTGCCCCCTGCTGCTAGCATTGTCTGATGAAAATTTTTTCAAAATTTTTTCCACAATGGCCTTCTGGTTTAGCACTATTTTAGAAGTCTTCTCCGCCTCAGGAAGGAGAGATGCAAAGTTCTTCTTGTAGCATGGTTCTAGCAAGGTGAACAACCTGTACTCTTTTTAAGCCAACATAAATATAACGCAAGGGTGACAGGAAAGGCATCGGTAGATAAAGCCGGCCATATGTGCCAAGCTCCCTACAGCCAGCACAATCCTGTCTCCACCATGATGACAACTCTCCATCTCCTCCCCCTCCCTCTCTTCCTCCTCAGGCCATCTATGTAGGAGAGATGGGAAGAAGGTTGTGTGGATACTAGCCTCTGTTGCGCTAGTACCATCTCCTCATTGTTACCCAAAGCATGCTGAGCAAATGAGATGATGCTGGGCTGGGTAGTATCTCCCTGTCTCATTATTTACTCCATCTCTACATGGTCCGCATGCATAGGTTCATGTTTAATTGTGATACAATCAATATCTCCAAACTAGAAGCATTATGTATAAATTGGTTGTGTCATGACCAGATGCTTTGTGGACACTCCTTTAAATATATCATATCATAAACAGAAAAGGAACCAGATGAGACCTTAGAAGGACTTTTAGTATGATGGCTCAGCTTCAGCACCAGTATAAACACTACAGGATTCTAATTATTTAAACTGTGCTCACACCTGGACAAGCACTCTTTCCCTCCAATAAAAACTGCTCCTGAGCTGTTCAATGGCGTCAGTGTGCCGAGCATGGTGGCGCCTGTCCTTTTTGTCCTCTGATGAGGCAATGCGGCCAGCCAATCTCAGTATTGGCAAAACCAGGATAGCTACAATATTACAGTGACTACCAGGCAATCACCTCATGTTTATTGGCTGTGCAAAAGGCGCCAAACACACGGGACCGGGATTCTAGCTTCAAAAGCGAACATCAAATACTCTAGTGATATCCGAGTATGACTGAGCCTGCTGCAGGTGCTTGGTTTTTGGATTTCAACCTTCATACATTAATTGACCAACCCTTTTTGACAAAGGCCATGGGGTGCTGTGTATTTTTTAAAATCTTTTTAACCGCTTCTGGACTGAATGCTAAAAACAAGAAAAACAGACACTTTTTCCCATGTTTTTCCCATAGATATTGGGCACCATGTAGCAGGAAAAACAGGTGTAAAAACTACTTGAATATTCAAGCAAAAAAGGTTTTAAGGTACCTTCACACGAAACGACTTTGTAACGATATCGCTAGCGATCCGTGACGTTGCAGCGTCCTCGCTAGCGATATCGTTTAGTTTGACACGCAGCAGCGATCAGGATCCTGCTGTGATGTCGCTGGTCGCTGAATAAAGTCCAGAACTTTATTTGGTCGTCCGATCGCCGTGTATCGTTGTGTTTGAAAGCAAAAGCAACGATACCAGCGATGTTTTACACTGGTAACCAGGGTAAACGCAGGGCCGCGCTTAGTAACCCGATGTTTACCCTGGCGATCGCTGCAGCGTCGCTGTTTGATCGCTGGGGAGCTGTCACACAGACCGCTCTCCAGCGACCAACGATGCCGAGGTCCCCGGGTAACCAGGGTAAACATCGGGTTGCTAAGCGCAGGGCCGCGCTTAGTAACCCGATGTTTACCCTGGTTACCAGCGTAAAAGTAAAAATAACAAACAGTACATACTCACCTGCGCGTCCCCCAGCGTCTGCTTCCTGACACTTACTGAGCGCCGGCCCTAAAGTGAAAGTGAAAGCACAGCGGTGACGTCACCGCTGTGCTGTTAGGGCCGGAGCTCAGTCAGTGTCAGGAAGCAGACGCTGGGGGACGCGCAGGTGAGCATGTACTGTTTGTTATTTTTACTTTTACGCTGGTAACCAGGGTAAACATCGGGTTACTAAGCGCGGCCCTGCGCTTAGCAACCCGATGTTTACCCTGGTTACCCGGGGACCTCGGCATCGTTGGTCGCTGGAGAGCGGTCTGTGTGACAGCTCCCCAGCGATCAAACAGCGACGCTGCAGCGATCACCATCGTTGTCGCTATCGCTGCAGCGTCACTTCGTGTGAAGGTACCTTTACAGTTCTTGAAACCACATGTACAAAAACAAAATGAAAATATGCATGTTCAGGAATAAGGGTAAAAAGGACACGTTTTAATTTTTGAATATCTGTTTTAATAGTCCTCTTTAGAAACCATACACCCCACAACCATACTACATGCTGTGGCCACATATTCATTTCTGGACCTTTGGGTAACTACTTAGCAATGTAGTATTTTAGTGTTACATTGCATGTTTAGTCAAGTGGGGGAAGGGGTAATTAACATAAATAATTAAATAAATAAATAAATCAAATGATAAAAATAGGATTAAGGTTTTGAAACTCTTTTCCGTACTCCAATAAATAAATAAAAATTGCGAGGAGTCAAAATGACTCCATTGGTAGGTCTAGTGTTAACATGGTAAATGCCGCTGTCAAACTCTGATAGCGTCATGTAACATGGACACGCAGGAAGCGCGTCTTTACCTCCTCCCATCGGCAACCGTGTCACATGACCGCAGGTTGCCGATGGGTTGGCATGACAACCCAGGGACAGCAGGAGATCCCCGTTGTTGTCATTGCTGGATCGCTATGAGCACCACTTGCAGCCCTGATCATTGTAACAGAGGCAATAGGACAAGTGCAGCTTCTAGTCTCCCATGGGGACTATTGAAGCAAGTTAAAAGTAAAAATAAAAATGTTTTTAAAAATTAAAAAATATATAAAAGTTCAAATGAACCTCCTTCCGCCCCATTCAAAATAAAACAATAAAAAAAAATTAAATATACACATATTTGGTATCGCCACACTCAGAATCGCCCGATCTATCAACATATAAAAATAATTAATCCAATCAGTTAATGGCGTAAAGATAAAAAAATCAAAAGGGCAGAATTTTGGTCACTGCAACATTGCAATAAAATGCAATAATGGGCAATCAAAAATCATATCAGCACCAAAATCGTATCATTAAAAACATCAGAAATAAGCTTACACCAGCCCCAGATCCCAAAAAATGGAGATGCTATGGGTCTCGGAAAATGACAACCTTTTTTGTTGTTTTTTTTCACAAATTTAAAAAAAAAATTTCACCACTTAGATAAAAAAGAGCCTAGACATGTTTAATGTCTATGAACTCATAATGAGCTGGAGAATCATAATACCAGGTCAGTTGTAGCATTTAGTGAACCTAGTAAAAAAGCCAAATAAAAACAAGTGTGGGATTGCACTTTTTTTTACAATTCACCGCACTTGGAATTTTTTCCCCATTTTGTATTACATGATATGGTAATACCAATGATGTTGTTTAAAAGTACAACTCGTCCCTCAAAAAAAAAGCCCTCACATGGCCAAAAAATTAAAAAGTTATGGCTCTGGGAAGAAGGGGAGCAAAAAATGAAAACGCAAAACCAAAAATACCCCTGGTCGATAAGGAGTTAAAACACATGAAAAATCAGAAATGGTGTCATTAGTGTTTTCCATCAGTGTCATCCATGGGTCCATTTTTACCATCAGTCTCTTTCTGGTATGGATAAAGAAATAAATAAATTACAAAGCTTCTCCTATACTTTTCAATGCTAAACATGGACGGCATACGGACTGCACACGGATGCCATCTGTGTGCTGCATATGTTTTTCACTGACCCATAAACTTTTATTGGACCTTATCATTCATGCTGCCAGAAATAAATGGACATGTCTCTGTGTGGTTTGCATGGACACACGGTATTTGGAAAAACACAAATTTGTGCTTAGCACTGTAGGTTATGATGGGTACGTGTTGTATCCATGAAAACACGGATACAACACATTCTGGAAACATGGACATTTTGAAGGAGGCCTAACATAGCCTTTTAGGGTTTTCAGATTTTTATTAAGATAAGGTGGAGATTTAAACAAAACACATATAAAGAGAATAGGATAACTTTTTTTGTTTAATTTTTTTTCTAGTCCAATTTGAAAAGTGTACGTGCCATAGCAATACTCTGTCTGTTGCTCCAACTTACTTTTCCTACATTTACCTTTAAGATAACCTATTCATAAAAACAATATAAATCATGAAGTATGTACTATCAAATATATTTACTTGCGTAGCAATATCGTTTTTTAGGGTTACTGAATATTTGTTAGGCCGGCGTCACACTGGCGAGTTTTACGGACGTAAGAGCGCAGAAACTACGTCCGTAAAACTCGCATAACATACGGCACAATTATTCTCAATGGGGCTGCTCCTATTAGCCGTATATTACGGTTCAGTATTATACGGCTTTCTACGGCCGTACAAAATCACAGCATGCTGCGTTTGTCAGCCTACTGCGCAAAAAAATCGCCAATGAAAGTCTATGGGGGCGTGAAAAATACGGATTCCACACTGACCAGCAGTGTGACTTGCGAGAAATACGCAGCGGTGTTAGTGAAAAGTCGGTAATTCAATTGCCGGCTTTTAATTTCTCCTGCACAAACCCGACAGGATATGAGACATGGTTTACATACAGTAAACCATCTCATATCCCCTTTTTTTTTGCATATTCCACATTACTAATGTTAGTAGTGTGTATGTGCAAAATTTCAGCGCTGTAGCTGCTGAAATAAAGGGTTAAATGGCGGAAAAAATTGGCGTGGGCTCCCGCGCAATTTTCTCCGCCAGAATGGTAAAGCCAGTGACTGAGGGCAGATATTAATAGCCAGGAGAGGGTCCATGGTTATTGGCCCCCCCCGTGGCTAAAAACATCTGCCCCCAGCCACCCCAGAAAAGGCACATCTGGAAGATGCGCCAATTCTGGCACTTGGCCACTCTCTTCCCACTCCCTGTAGCGGTGGGATATGGGGTAATGAAGGGTTAATGCCACCTTGCTATTGGAAGGTGACATTAAGCCAGATTAATAATGGAGAGGCGTCAATTATGACACCTATCCATTATTAATCCAATTGTAGGAAAGGGTTAAAAAACACACACACACATGATTTAAAAGTATTTTAATGAAAAAAACACAGCGGTTGTTGTAATAATTTATTGTACTCTCAGTCCATCAGGAACACCCTCGCTTGGAAAAATAATAAACGCACAAGATACATACCTTCTGCTGTCAGATCAGGTCCCACGAAGTAATCCATCTGAAGGGGTTAACTAATATTACAGGCAGAGCTGCGATAATCCACTCGCTCTGCCTGTAATCCCCGGGTGCTGAAAGGAAAGCAGTGATCTATACTTACATTCAGTTGCGGTGATGCGCCCCTGCTGGATGTTCTCATGAACTGCAGCCTGGGAACTTTTTCCCACGCTACAGGTCATATGAGGACATCCACCAGGGGGCGCATCACCACGAATGAATGAAATGTAGGTCAATGACCTACATTTCCTTCAGTCGCGGTGATGCGCCCCCTGGTGGATGTCCTCATATGACCTGTAGCGTGGGAAAAAGTTCCCAGGCTGCAGTTCATGAGAACATCCAGCAGGGGCGCATCACCGCAACTGAATGTAAGTATAGATCACTGCTTTCCTTTCAGCACCCGGGGATTACAGGTACGAGCGAGCGGTTTATCGCAGCTCTGCCTGTAATATTAGTTAACCCCTTCAGATGGATTACTTCGTGGGACCTGATCTGACAGCAGAAGGTATGTATCTTGTGCGTTTATTATTTTTCCAAGCGAGGGTGTTCCTGATGGACTGAGAGTACAATAAATTATTACAACAACCGCTGTGTTTTTTTCATTAAAATACTTTTAAATCATGTGTGTGTGTGTTTTTTAACCCTTTCCTACAATTGGATTAATAATGGATAGGTGTCATAATTGACGCCTCTCCTTTATTAATCTGGCTTAATGTCACCTTACAATAGCAAGGTGGCATTAACCCTTCATTACCCCATATCCCACCGCTACAGGGAGTGGGAAGAGAGTGGCCAAGTGCCAGAATAGGCGCATCTTCCAGATGTGCCTTTTCTGGGGTGGCTGGGGGCAGATGTTTTTAGCCACGGGGGGGCCAATAACCAAGGACCCTCTCCTGGCTATTAATATCTGCCCTCAGTCACTGGCTTTACCATTCTGGCGGAGAAAATTGCGCGGGAGCCCACGCCAATTTTTTCCGCCATTTAACCCTTTATTTCAGCAGCTACAGCGCTGAAATTTTGCACATACACACTACTAACATTAGTAGTGTGGAATATGCAAAAAAAATGGGGATATGAGATGGTTTACTGTATGTAAACCATGTCTCATATCCTGTCGGGTTTGTGCAGGAGAAATGAGAAGCCGGCAATTGAATTACCGGCTTTTAACACATATCGCGCTGAATGAAATCTAAATACAGAATATATATATATGTGTCTCAATGACATATATATATATATATACTGTATATATGTTTTCCCGAACATTTGAGCACATAAATCCATTAGATGTCGGTTTTGCAAGCCTGCGCGAAAATCTCGCAGTACGGATGCCATACGGATTACATACGGAGGATGCCATGCGCAAAATACGCTGACACACCCTGACTACGGATCACTATTTTGGGAACATTTCACCGTATTTCGGCCGTATTACGGCCGTAAAATACGGACCGTATTGTCTTACGCCGAGTGTGACGCCGGCCTTAAGCTGCAGAATATTTGTTAACAACTGATCTGTCAAATGTTTAAACTCAATGGCTTCTGAAGGTGCTACTGCTGCTAGATGACAAAAACATTTCCTGTGCTTGTCCAGTGTATTGAATACCTTAATAGTTATAATGTCCTGCTGCTAGTAAGCATACTCTCTTGAGGGTACACAAACATGAAACAATTCTTAAAATGAAATTTTAACTGACTTATTGACAAGCCATTGCTTCTTTGCCTTAATAACAGCCTGTTCCTGTCCCCTTTGTAATTGTTGAATCATTTTAAGAATAGCAAACCTGTTGCATATCTCCAAAAAAAGACATTTCACTCCTAGTTAAGAAAAAATTACCTCAGCACACCTTTTTTAAAACAGCACACCTTTTTTGCTCCATAATAAAATAGATAATTTTTGTACGGTCTGTGAAAAGGCTATCACTTCTTCATTTAGAAAAACAGAAAAGCTTTTGATGCTCCCCAAACATGGATAATTTTGACTTAACCTCTTGTTAAAAGGCTACACCTTTTCAGATTTCCACCATCTGTGTAGGTATCTGACCTCAAAAAAGGATAATTTTTGGACCATTTTTACAATTTAAGAATCCTAAAAAGTTGTTTTAAACAGCCTATTGGTTACCATCCGTTTTTACTTTTCCAGATAGCAACGTCTAAGTGATTCCTACCTAAGGCTGTGTTTACGTCAAGTAGCTCAAACGGGGTTCAATACAGTCCTTGGAAACCTCAGAGCATTATGCACATGATTTCTATGCATTTTTGAGTAGTTGAGGTGAATTTAACTTAAAAAGTTGGCAAATTTGAATTTCAAAACATTTGCTCAACTCTAATCCTGGGAGATCCAAGACTTTATAATCTATCCAAAGAATAGTAAAGTCAAAGAGAAATTAGATTAAGTCAGGCTAACCAGAAAAATGGTTAAATCAGTACTCACTAAATATTCAATCACCAGATCACTAGGGTATGGTAATAGTTTAATAGGGTGGGGTAATGAACCTCTTCACTCCAGAAGACCAATCAGAAATTTATTCTATACTCTGTCACTAGAAATGAGTAGATCTTTGGAAATTCAGATTCACATGAATCACAATACTGGAAAGCTTGTAATTGCTCAGGAGAGAGAGAACTCTACTGAGCATAATAACCTAGACTGTACAGGAGACAAAAAGAGAGAGAAGAGACCATGCTGACTTTAAGCTTACGCTCTGTAGGAGAGAGAAAACCCTACTAGCCATACTAGCTTCCACTCTACAGAAGAGGTAGTGAGGACCCAGCTGGCCATAAGAGCTTATACTCTGCATGAGAGAGAGAGTTAGAGAGGAAAACCGTTGACAACAGTGGAAAGAGATTTGCCTGTGACTCTAGAGATTTAGAACTACATTACCATAAAACTGTGCTCAGCTGGGATCTACTGATTTGTGCTAGCCTGGTATTCCATCACTATACAAGATGTGATAATCTACTACATGTTATAACTATTCCCAGGTGTCCAAGAACAATAAGCGTTAGACACTTCAAACTCATAGACTGACATAATGCTTTTAAAGAAGTTTATAAAAGAAGTGTTTTCATGAACATATCCATACATCAAAGGAGTAAGGTTCTTCAGTGCTAAAAGATGAACCACTATTACGCTGTGGTCTAATATCTGTTTAGGCGTAAACTCAATAAAGTGCTTATTATGAGGTGCATATATTTGCTAGATTTGCACTTACGGAGGCATGGATTTTTGGTGGGTAAGGTTTATATGCTGAGCTCCTTTATTTGTGGTGCACTGAACATTTAACAAGTGTTGCGAGAAACTCCGGAGCGTGCGGCTGCATGTATTTCATATATCATATCCTCAAATTTCCCAACAAGGGGTTAATTTCAATAATATCGCACAAGATCTAACCTTCACTTTGTTAAGATATCAACCACCCCAGCCAAGAGCTATTGCATATTCGCCCACTAATAAGTCAGACACCTTTTTTCATTACTGACCAGATTTCTTATTGCGCACAATGTACCGCCATATAGTGCTGACTAATAACCAGTGTCACTAAACTAAACACATAATAAAGGGCTCTACACACACTGATATGACAGGAATGAAGCTAGGTTTAAATGGAGTCCCAATCATATCACACATAACATCCCTGCTGTGCGAATACTTTCCTCGTTGTCTAAACCAGAGGTGAGCATCTGCACAGCTATTCAGATTGTATCTGCTCCTACTATTCACATCAGAGTGGAGGTATTGGGGTTTAGTATAGTTCATTCCACTATTGGTAATCAAAAGTGGATAGACTGTACACAATTATGGTGGTCGTTTCTATTTTTATTGTAAAATTATTAAAGGTTATATTTTAGCATATTATTTGTCCACCACAGTCAGTGAATTTTTTTTGTCAAGTATAAGCTAACACCCGCACCATGCTGCAGCAATTAATGTATTTAAACCTTCACTACAAGTGTGTGATAGGCAGCAGAAGGTGCATGTAACTATTGGGTCCTAGGGGGAGAAGGATATCACTCCATAACAGAGATGCTAAAATCAAGAAGGCGCTTGAGCTAAACGCAAGGACCTTCTACAGCCGGATCCAGGATGACTG
Organism: Ranitomeya variabilis; assembly: GCF_051348905.1. NCBI lineage: Eukaryota > Metazoa > Chordata > Amphibia > Anura > Dendrobatidae > Ranitomeya > Ranitomeya variabilis. The sequence continues at coordinate 450,115,123 of NC_135237.1, read as the reverse complement.
TCTGTCACACCTGACACACTCGCGATAGTACCCTTCTTCTATGAGTAGCCTCTGGACACTCAGGACACGGTTTTTCAGTAAGAGAGTCATGGAACAAATGAACCAGTCTAGGGGCATTTACCTCTGATGCTGAAACCCACATTCTCTCTTCTGGAACATAACCCCTTCATTGCTCCAAATACTGCAGGGAACGACGATGAAGATGAGAATCATCAATCCTCAAAATCTGGAACTCTTAATTACCATCAACAATGATTGGGTGCGGCAGCAGGGGAGAGAATTCAAGAGGTTCAACATACTTCTTGAGAAGAGACCGGTGGAATATATTGTGAATTTTAAGAGCCTGGGGTAACTCAAGACAAAAAGCTGCAGGGCTAATGACGGTGGATAGGGATCTTTATCTTGATATTCCTGGTAGACAGCTACACAAAGTCATTCACACTTAGGTCCGGACCTGGTGAGCGCTTTCGGTCAGCCATACGTTTGTACCTGTCATCCATAACCCTCAAATTAGTCTGAACCCCTGCCACACTGAAGAGAGCGGCAAAGCAAAAAGTTCCTCCTATAGAACTTCCAAAGCACCTCCCACACTAAAGGTACCAAACTGTAGATGGAAACCGTATGCACCAAAGAATGGTGACTCTACTGCAGATTCTGCCTGCTGCACTCTTATACAAACTCTGCCTGCTGCTCTCTGATACTAACAGTGCCTGCTGCACTCTCATATGAACTCTGTCAGCCACACTCTGATGTGAACATCTGTCTGCTGCAGGGGCGGACACTGACAGCTTGGGGCCCCTGTGCAAGAAATGTATCTGGGCCCTCCTCCTTTATGGCGACCAAGTAACAGATATACTATACATATTATATACTGTATATTTCCACCCCTTATTACACAGTGCCCTCTCTTCATGTATAGTGCCATCCCTTATCACATAGTTCCCTCTTGTTTTGTACAGCACCATTGCTTAGATATCGGATTCTGGTAATTTTTGTTATTTATACCTCCCTGTTCTTTATTCTTGTTAGATATAAACTGAAATGATGGCTGATGGAGCATGGGAAAGCTTCTTTTGTGATGGATGCGGCTGATGCACTGGTCTTCTGGTCAGATGCTGCTCCATCAGCTGTCATTTTACATTTTACAGGAGAGGACACTATGCAATAAAGAGAGGGCACTGTGAATAGCAAAAATAATGAGAATACTCAATGTAAGGGATGGTGCTGTAGATGACAAGAGATGATACTGTGTAATAATGGATGGCGCTCTACAAAACAGGACGCTATATAATAAAGGACGGCACCATGCATAAGTAGAGAGGATGTTACGTAATAAGGGATGGGATGGTATCGCTACCGCAGACATGATTTCAGGATACGGAAACCGCCGAAGCAGTCACAGGAAGCGAGCACTAATAACAGTACACAGGGTATGGGATACTATATCAGACTAGGGATGGGGGACCTGGCAACATACAGTTGCATATACACACCAACCACCTAACATACAGTGGGGGAAATAAGTATTTGATCCCTTGCTAATTTTGTAAGTTTGCCCACCAACAAAGACATGAACAGTCGATAATTTTAAGGGTAGGTTAATTTTAACATTGAGAGATAGAATATCAAAAATAAAATCCAGAAAATCACATTCTATTCATTATCTATACATTATATATATATATATATATACTTGCATTTTGCAGTGAGAAATAAGTATTTGATCCCCTACCAACCATTAATGGTATGTGAACACGTTGCCGATTTGCCTCTGGAATTTTTTGAGCGGATTCTGCATCTCTTGGCAGAAAACGCAGGTGCGGATTTGATGCATTTTTTATGCGGATTTTGTGCGGATTTCATGCTTTTTTACCCCTGCAGATTTCTAGAATAGAATGGGTACAAAAACGCTGCAGATCCGCAGAAATAAATTACATGCTTCTTTTTTTGATCTGCAGCATTTTCCGTGCGGAATTTTCCGCACCATTAGCACAGCAATTTTTTTTCCATTGATTTACATTGTACTGTAAATCACTTGCGGATCTGCAGCGTTTCTGCATGGAAAAAAAAGCTGCGGATCAACAGTAAGGGTATGTGCACACGCTGCAAATTTTTCCGCAACTGCGGGTCCGCAGCGGTTTCCCATGCATTTACAGTACCATGTAAAGCTATGGGAAATGAAATCCGCAGTGCACATGCTGCGGAAAAAAACGCGCGGAAACGCAGCGGTTTATTTTCCGCAGCATGTCAATTCTTTGTGCGGATTCCGCTGTGGGTTTACACCTGCTCCAATAGAAATCTGCAGGTGAAAACCCACAGAGGAAACCGCAATAGAAACCGCGATAAATCCACAGTAAAAACCGCAGCGGTTTTGCACTGCGGATTTATGAAATCCGCTGCAGAAAATTCCGCAATGGAATCCGCAGCATGTGCACAAGCCCTAAATCCGCAACGTGTGCACATAGTCTAAGAGTTCTGACTCCTACAGACCAGTTAGATGCTCCTAATCAACTCGTTACCTGGAGTAAAGACAGCTGTATATAAATTTATATAATTTACACATTACAAATTTTCTGGATTTTATTTTGATATTCTATCTCTCAATGTTAAAATTAGCCTATCCTTAAAATTAAAGACTGTTCATGTCATTGTCAGTGGGCAAACGTACAAAATCATCAAAGGATCACATACTTATTTCCCCCACTGTAACTATAGGGTTTGCTCAGGCACCCTGTTGGGGACGGTACTTTTTATACAAGATGTCTCCAAGGTATTAACTGGGAGTGAACACACATTTAACTAAAAGCCTCCCAGCTGTTGCTGGGAGCATTTGCCATGTGCCCATGCTGCCCCTTTTAGAACAGGGGAGCGCGCGCACATGCACCCTAGGTACACCGTCAGAACACAGTGCAGCGTGCATAGTGGAGGTAGAAGACAGGAGCATGCTGGGGACAGTGCCATGAGCCGGTGAGTAAGCTGCCATCCCAGCATGGAGAGAGGAGGGGACACCATGCCAGGCATAGCGCTACATGTCCCTTTCTCTGATAATTTGGCTTGTTCTTCTGTAACACATGAAAAAAACCCTCAATACTACTCACATTTCTCCGCTCCCATGCCACACGGCGTCCTCTTCTGCAACCGGTGTAAGAGCCGCCAGCTGACTTCGGCATCCCCACCATCGCTCATGTTGTCACTGTCATATGCCCCCCCAGTCATAGGGACACTGAGGTCAGATCCTGGACGCAAACTGGTCAGTGGCATGTACTGCAGCAGAACTCGCGGATCACCAGCTAAATGTGAGTCCGAGGATGCAGATCGAGCTGAAATATTCACTGGTGTCAGTGGCCTCACTCCACTTCTGGGCATGAAGCAGCTGCACTGGCGATTTGTCTGGTCCCGGGAAATCTACCTTAAGTGATTAGTGATTTTTACCTTTACACATACTGTCTACTGTGTCTCAGGTACATATATATGTAAAAAGAAAAACACCAGTGCTCACATGATGAATGCTGAATGATATCCTTAGCAGCTTGGATCAAAACAGCCAGGTGCCGAGGCTGTCATAGGGTGTAAACAATAGTACTCAAAAAGAACTGATGCCGCGATTAAGGATATGTCACTAACAGGAGGGTGTGTGTGCAAAGTGAGAAGAGAGATAAAATCCCCCACTGGTGCTCCTAGTGTGTGCCCAGAATGAATCTGCCCTATCAATGCTGTGCAACGTGGAGAGTAAATATACAATATATACAAACATACATGGCACTGTGTGGTGTATCGCACCAATAGCTCTGGTCTGACTCACCAGACTTCTGTGGCATGGTAGGTGCGAGGAGCTTTAGATGTGTAGGTCGTCTGTCAGGTATACTTGGCGGCGGTCCTGATGAGCAGGTAATGGGTGAAGAAGTGGGCTGGCAGCAGCTGCAGCCTGGCAAGGTTGCTGTGAGTTGGCGTGGAGTCCAGGAATGCCCCGTCCAGTGGCATCCCTGGATACAAGCGGGAAAGATGGCCGACGAGAGCGCCTAGCGTGTGATGTCACAGAGGCTACGGGGCAGCGCTGGGACGAAGAAGGTTACTGACGTGTTTCAAAGGAGCTCAGTCCTTCATCAGGGTTACCGCCTAATTGGAGAACTCAGCTATATATATGTATGTACCGCCCATCAATCCTAACACCACAATGCACCTATTGGCCTAATTTCTGATTATAAGCCACTATCTCTTTTAATAGTGTTAATTTTTTCTTTTATTAATTAATAAAGTTTGTTTTTAGCAGTTTTATAAATTAAATTCAAATATATATATATATTTTTTTTTTCTTTTTTATAGACACATATTTCCTTTTTAGTAAAATTATGTATTAGCAAGCTGTGATTTACATACATTTGCCCCCTAATATGGTTAATATGTTAGTTCTCTAGTACCCATGTTTATGGAGGCATGTAGATCAGCTCCAGGCACCACCCTCCCTTTTGAATCATTCTATTTGGCAGCAGCATAGTGGCTTATAATCAGAAATTAGGCCAATAGGTGCATTGCGGTGTTAGGATTGATGGGTGGTACATACATATATATAGCTGGGTTCTCCAAGTAGGTGGTAACCCTGATGAAGAAGAACTGAGCTCCTTCGAAACGCGTCGGTAACCTTCTTGGTCTCAGCGCTGCCCCATAGCCTCTGTGACGTCACACACTAGGCGCTCTCGTCGGCTATCTTTCCCGCTTATATCCAGGGACGCCACTGGAAGGGGCGTTCCTAGACTCCACGCCGACTCACCGCAACCTTGCCAGACTGCGGCTGCTGCCAGCCCACTTCTTCACCCATTACCTGCTCATCAGGATCGCCGCCAAGTATACCTGACAGGCGACCTACGCATCTAAAGCTCCTCGCACCTACCAAGCTACAGAAGTCTGGTGAGTCAGACCAGAGCTATTGGTGCGATACACCACACAGTGCCATGTATGTTTGTATATATTGTATATTTACTCTCCACGTTGCACAGCATTGACAGGGCAGATTCATTCTGAGCACACACTAGGAGCGCCAGTGGGGGATTTTATCTCTCTTCTCACTTTGCACACACGCCATCCTATTAGTGACATATCCTTAAGCGCGGCATCAGTTCTTTTTGAGTACATATATATATATAACATACCTGCACAGATAACTAAAGTAAACATCGACAAATGACAGTGTGTGTATATATATTATACATTATACACACAGACAGGGCCGGCGTCAGCACCCGGCGCACCCGGGCAAGTGCCGGGGCCCTGGCGAGATGGGGGGCCCACTCACGCTGTCAGAGATCCATCTGGCCGTTCATTTTGTGCTGGCACAAGCATCTTCTCACTGTCAGTGCAGGGCCAGGCACATAGGGGTTAAGAAGGCAGCCAGCGTGACATGGTTTGTGGGCGGAGAGAGCACGTTCTCCTGCTCTGCTCTGCTCTCCCGCCCGCCCCTCGCTGGCTGCACTCATTGACTGACTGCTGAACTTATCAGATTCAGGCAGCCGCAGATTCTGGAGGAGCTGCTACCCGCCCTGAGTGAGTGCGATCATGGGGATGGCGACGGCTATGTCAGCAAGTATGGGGGCGCAACTTTCCACCTTACTCCTGAATAGTTGGCTGCAGGGGGCACTTATTCCCCTGTGAGTGCAGGAGGCCAGCCTGAGAGCCCTTATGCCCACTGCTGATGCCACCCTCCGGGCCCTGGGGGCACAGGGGCTCCACTCATTCTGCCCTGGTACAGCACATGTCCCTCCCTGCCCCTGTGCTGCCCACCTTTCCTGGGTACAGCAGGGGGAATCTGCTGGCAGGGTCAGTCCTCAGGGCGCTGCTCCCATTGCCCTGAGAAGGGGACTTATTTCTAGCAATTCCTGACTTTTGTACCCAGGTACTTAGAACAGTTTATGAAGGGCAGCACTGGCACATGAGACATTCCGTTATCATGTATCGCTGTATTCTGACAGTCTGGGTGACCTGGGGCGGCCACAGCTGATATACTGTATATTATATACTTCAGCAGCCGCCCAGGCCCCCAGCACCTGTCCTGTATATGTATATACTGTATCTATACAGCCTGTATGACAGTATATATAATATATATACAGGACAGGTGCTGGGGGCCTGGGCTGCACGGCTGTTGAAATATATATACACTGCACAGTACCATCACTGCCCTGTATATATACACTGCACACTACTGCTCCTCCTGTCCTGTATATATACACTGCACAGTACCATCACTGCCCTGTATATATACACTACACAGTACCACTCCTCCTGTCCTGTATATATATACACTGCACAGTATAGCTCCTCCTGTCCTGTATATATACACTGCACAGTACAATCACGCCCCTGTATATATACCGTGCACAGTACCATCACTGCCCTGTATATATACACTGCACAGTACCATCATTGCCCTGTATATATACACTGCACAGTACCGCTCCTCGTGTCCTGTATATATACACTGCACACTACCGCTCCTCGTGTCCTGTATATATACACTGCACACTACCGCTCCTCCTGTATATATACACTGCACAGTACCACTGCCCTGTATATATACACTGCACAGTACCACTCCTCCTGTCCTGTGTATATATACACTGCACAGTACCACTCCTCCTGTCCTGTATATATACACTGCACAGTATAGCTCCTCCTGTCCTGTATATATACACTGCACAGTACAATCACGCCCCTGTATATATACCGTGCACAGTACCATCACTGCCCTGTATATATACACTGCACAGTACCGCTCCTCGTGTCCTGTATATATACACTGCACACTACCGCTCCTCGTGTCCTGTATATATACACTGCACACTACCGCTCCTCCTGTATATATACACTGCACAGTACCACTGCCCTGTATATATACACTGCACAGTACCACTCCTCCTGTCCTGTATATATACACTGCACAGTAACCTCCTCCTGTCCTGTATATATACACTGCACAGTACCACGCCTCCTGTCCTGTATATATACACTGCACAGTAACCTCCTCCTGTCCTGTATATATACACTGCACAGTACCACTCCTCCTGTCCTGTATATATACACTGCACAGTACCACGCCTCCTGTCCTGTATATATACACTGCACAGTACCACGCCTCCTGTCCTGTATATATACACTGCACAGTACCACTCCTCCTGTCCTGTATATGTACACTGCACAATATCACTCCTCCTGTCCTGTGTGTATACACTGCACACTTCCGCTCCTCCTGTCCTGTGTATATATACACTGCACAGTACCACTCCTCCTGTCCTGTATATATACACTGCACAGTACCGCTCCTCCTGTCCTGTGTATATATACACTGCACAGTTCCGCTCCTCCTGTCCTGTATATATACACCGCACAGTACCACTCCTCCTGTCCTATATATATACACTGCACAGTACCACTCCTCCTGTCCTATATATACACACTGCACAGTACCATCACTCCCCTGTTATATATACACTGCACAGTACCGCTCCTCGTGTCCTGTATATATACACTGCAGAATTTTCAATAGCTATCACTCATGTAAGAGGTGAAATCTGGCATTATACTATACCTATATTTCTCTGCTGTATCTGGGCATCATGAATCGGGGTATGTGTTAAAGGGGGGGGCCCACTGAGACTCTTTCGCCCGGGGCCCTCAAAAACCTGGAGCCGGCCCTGCACACAGAGATAACTACTGTTACTCAGGTAAGCCTGCACACATTTTATTACTTACACATGTCGTCCTTCTGGCAGATGCATTCTTCCATCTCCAGCTGCTCCATCCTGGGGGTCTTTAGTCCTCCATCAGCTCTTACTGGCCAGATCTCCAGCTGTTGCCAGTCCTTCTGTCTCTTCACTACCTCTGATAGCTGCAGAGAACAGTCTCCCAGCAGTCAGTACAGCTGACACTTCTCTTCCTTGCTCCTGAGAAGGTCTGGCAGGTGCTTGACCCTTGTGAACATCAGCCAACATATCACCCTCCCTCCCCCCCTGTAGCCACTTACCACCCCTGAACTGAGGGGGCTTTATTGAGGAATGGCTGCACTGGCCCACTCAGGTAGCATTCACACTGCAGCTCCAGCTTCTGAATGGGTCAGTGCAGTGGTTTTCCAATAAAGCCCCCTCAGTACAGGGGGTGGAGGTAGATACAGGGGGCAGGGGGGATTTATGTGATAGCTCATGTGAACATTAGGCAGTTCAGTTGTCGGAACTGCTCAGGAGGCAGAAGAGGTGTCAGATATACTGACTGCTCAGAGGCTGTTCCCAGCAGCAGTGAGGAGACAGGACTGGCTGAGATCAGCCATACTTATCAGGTCTGTTCCTGTGATGTAGAGAAGCCGGGGCGTGTCCAGGGATCCCGGGCTCCTTCCTCATAGAGCCAGCACAAGCATCAACTCAGAGGAAAGGATGAGGCCCCTCCTAACATATTCTACAGGATGCAGCCCCTCCCTGACAGCAAAAGACTCAGGTACGGCGCCTTCCTCTCCTCTTAGTGTAGATGCAGCCACTGGCTCTATGAGAGAACAAGTTATTTCAGCAGCTGATCGGGCCCCCTGTCCTCCTGGGCCCCTGTGCAGCTGCACCGGCTGCACATGTGGTATATCCGCCCATGGTCTGCTGCATGCGGATGCGAACTGTCTACTGCATTCTAATACAAACTCTGCCAGCTGCTCCCTCCAGTCTATCCTCTGGGTCCAGCTGCTGCGCGTCCATTGGTCTGTCCTGGAGAGGCACCTGGCGTTCATTGGGAACCAAGTCTAACCTCTAGTGAACAGTCAGGTGTTGGCTTAGTCACACCCCTCCAGGCTCTCCACGGTCTGTGACACAGTGGCTCCACAAACCACATCCGTGACATAAAGTAATCAAGAGACGTGTATATGTATTGCATTGTTTGTCTATAACACTGTATATAATTTAGATAGTTTACATATTGCAAATATGTACTATGCTTAGGGAATTAGAATACGGTAAACATCTATACTGCATTGTGCAAGTGTAATAAAACACACATGTATACTGCGTTATGTATCTGTGAAATTGCATGTGATTCGGGTATATAACTCCAGTAAATGCAATGTGCAGTGATTCTAGATATAGTTAGAGTGTGGTAAAGCAATAATGTGAATTATACTGCCTGCAGTTAGATGATCAGGTAAATATAGGCAGCATGGCACCCATCTAAACGCGCATTTCGGCATTAATCTTCATCTACCCAGACAAAGGATAATGCCGAAATGCACGTCGGGGTGGCTGCACGCTGCCTGGGGTCCCCTGATTATCTCTCTGCAGTAAGTATAGTTCACATTGCTGCTTCCACATACTCTAATTATCTCTAGAATCAGTCCACCATATTTTACCAATTGTCTAGGTTGCCATTACCATTCTATATAGGTTGTAGCTTGTCATTTTTATTCTAGTTCACACAATTGTTCTATACTGATTACTACCTTTGTGTCATACCCCTATGTGCTCCCTTGTTCTTCATTTAGAATGACTAGAAAATAATGTAATCTCTTTTAAGTCTGTGAATGCAGAAATGTATCTGACTATTTTACAGATCTCAGTGAGACTTGTAAATGACTTTGCATATGTTTTAGAAACAACTATTTATAAAAAAACAATTTTAACTGTAGAAATCACTGCAATGAGTCTGCCACGTAGAAAATTGTACAGTGCTTTAAGCAAAAAGACGCAGTTCATTATTTTGTGGCTCTGGCTGAAGAAACTTGGCTGCTGTTTGCAAGTTTTGCAGCAGAGGGCAGAGTATTTCACGAAAATAAAGGTTTCAAGACTAAATAAATGGTTTACAAAAAATATACAAAACTTAAAACTTAGTTTTATATACTATTTTTCTTCTCTATACAAAATCAGTAAAAAAAGGTAATTGAAATCTTTATTTATATTTGTTTCTGTAGATTTTTGCTATGAGAATTAATTTTTCATTGTATCTTACACATTTCTAAAAAGTGTTCTCAAAGAATTATGGTAGAACTGAATAAACAGTTAAACACATTTATAACAACGGCTCAACTTTCATTTGGCTTTAATCTACCTGAGTTATGAGCAATTTGTTAATAACCACTTATGTTAATGCCATATGTGGAGAGCTGGCCACATGGGAGTGAAACTGTCCACAGTGCTGGTCAATTGCTGCACCCTGAAGAAAAGAGGAATCTACATCTAAAATTGACCCCCCCCCCCCCCTTATTTGGCCATTCAAGTAAAAGGAATTTAGCCTAAGTTCATCCTTAGCAGTTTAATTAAATTTCCATTCTATGTTCAATGATACTTTCATAGTGTTTTTATATCTAAAAAAATTTTTTAAAATATTACAAATAGGTTTCAAAAATCGACTTCAACGGCATTTGAACAAGTATAAAATGTTGCAAAATAAAAAAAACACACCAGAGAATACTTATTGTGTATGTGACACTGTGTATTTTATTTGCACGCATAATTTTAGAAGCAGTAGAAGCTGCATATTTTATGTCGTCTTTTTTGAAATTCCTGCAGTGGTTTTGCTATGGAGGATTTTTTATTTTGTCAGTTTATACATAACATAGAGGTGGGTTTCAAGCAGAAGCCCCATGAAGAATGAACTTCTAGAAGTTTCACAGATGTCAAAGTTGGGAACGGATAAAAGAATTGACAAAAGATGGAATATAAGCACAGCATGTCATTTTGACATTACTGTGCATTTGTTCAATCTTTTGGGTTTTTTTAGCTCTTTTTTAGGCAGGTTTCACTCAGAAATGGCCTGAAAAAGGTATTGTGTGCCAATACCCTCGAAATGTCATTAAACAGCACATCCAAATCCTCCAATGATGTCTCTCCATGAGGCTATATGGCATACTCACCTTACACTGCCCCTCAGGATCTAGAGCAGTCTGAACCCAAGGTCTGTGCCCATTTCAGAAAAGATGCCTGCTCCTTTTGAATATGAGAGCAGTCTGTTTTATTTTAAGAACACACGTCTGTCTATCTATATCCCTTTAATTTCCATAGAGGTCCCTTTAATCTGGCCAATCATTGCTTAAACGTTTACATGCTGCACCAAGGGCCACAAAACATATGAAGGGTTCTTTATATGAATACATAACCAGCATCTTACATGAATACATAACTATAACCAGGTTTTGAGTTTCTGAGGAGGATTTGTAGAGTTTCTGCTCCAAAAACTCAGTGTACACACACTTATACTGAGGGGTTTTATTTTTTAGCTGAAACTGAGCAGAAACTCTACAAATTCTGCTCAAAATCTAAAATCTCCACGTTTTGAACAGTTTTGAGCTGAAACATAGCCATGTAGTATGTCATCTGACCACTTATGGACTACTACTTGTGTACAAGATCAGAACCACCAGCAGTACATAAATGCAGCTAAAAAAATACACCATCTTTGCATGAATACACATCAGAACCACTTTCAGTACATGAATCAAGCACCAGAACCACTGTGAGCTCATAAATTCAGCACCAGAACTGCTGTCAGTACATCAATGTAACACCAGAATCGCTGGCAATACAATGATGCAGAACCATGAGAACAGTGATCAATTGCAATGTCAAGTCAGCCCTATATACAATGGCATTGCATGAACTTGCAACTCCCAGTATATCCTTAAGGCCGGGGTCACACCTAGCGTAGGAAAATACAGTCTGCTTTTTATGGCCGAGATACGCAGAAAATTTCCTGAACAGTGATCCGTATTCAACACGAGGATGCGATTTTTTTTCTCAAAAAATTATCCGTGTGTCATCCGTATGGCAGCCATATGGCAAGATTTTCTCGCCGGCTTCCAAAATGGACATAGAATGGATCCATGGGCTCAAATATACAGTCTATATATATATACATATATATATATATATGTGAGTGAGACACACACACATATATATATATATATATATATATATATATATATATATATATATTTATATTCAACACAGAGCTAGATAGCAGAAAAGCCGGCTTTTGCTATCTCCTTATCAAACCCGACAGGATATGAGACATGGTTTACATACAGTAAACCATTTCATATCCCTTATATTTTTACATATTTCTCACTAATAAAGTTAGTAGTGTGTGTGTGTGTGCAAAATATGGGAGCTCTAGGTGTTAAAATAAAGGGTTAAATCACGGAAAAAACTGGCATGGGCTCCCTCGCAATTTTCTCCGCCAGAGTGGGAAAGCCAGTGACTGAGGGATATTAATAGCCTAGAGAGGGACTATGGTTATTGCCCACCAGCTAAAAATATCTGCCCCAGCCACCCCAAAAAAGGCGCATCGGTAAGATTTGCCTATTCTGGCACTTAGCCTCTCTCTTCCCACTCCCGAGTAGCAGTGGGATATGGGGTAATAAAGGATTAATGTCACCTTGCTAATGTAAGTTGACATTAAGCCTGGTTAATAATGGAGAGTTGTCAATAAGATACCTATCCATTATTAATAAAATAGTAATAAAGGGTTACAAATACACACACATTAGGAAAAAAGTATTTTAATGAAATAAATACACATGGTGTTGTAATAGCTTTCTTATACGCTCAATCCAAATGATGACCCTTGTCTTCTGAAAAAAAGTTGAAATAAAAAACAACAATATCCCATACCTGTCCGCCGTACAGTCATGTCCCACGATGTAAATCCATCTGAAGGGGTTATATAATTTTACAACCAGGAGCCTGCTAATGCAGCTGCCCCTGGCTGTAAAAACTGGGGAATGAATGGAATGCAGGGGAACGTAGCTACCTAGACTTGAGGTGCTGCGCCCCCTGCTGGCATAACCTCTTATGAACTCTAGCGTAGGAATTTTTCAGAAAATTTTCCTACGCATGCCGACGTAGGCAGAGCTGAATGGAAGAGGTGTGGCAGTGGGTGGGGCTTAACAGAGGAACTACGCAGCCCTCCGCAGCTCTGCATTATGCAAATGTGAAACCAGCCTATCTTAGTTTAATTGCTAAATTTCAGGTACAATTCAAGACTCTGGGAGCAGATAAGTTTTCTAATCCGTCCCATCTTGCCAGAGGAACTGCTCATATATACTCATATGACACCCTCATTAAGTTGGTATCCTAAGTCTTCTCACTGAGCAGAGGCACGGAGAGAATTAATTTATGACTTTGGAATGATCTTGCGTACATCTCTGACCTGATTTTTATTTGTAATTTGGGAAAGTGTCAGACTTAAGCCATGTTCACACATTCAGTATTTGGTCAGTATTTCACATCAGTATTTGTAAGCCAAAACCAGGAATGGGTGAAAAATGCAGAAGTGTTTCTACACTGTGTGCAGAATTATTAGGCAAGTTGTATTTTGATCACATGATACTTTTTATACATGTTGTTGTACTCCAAGCTGTTCAGGCTTGAGAGCCAAACTACCAATTAAGTAAATCAGGTGATTTGCATCTCTGTAATGAGGAGGGGTGTTGTCTAATGTCATCAAAACCCTATATAAGGTGTGCTTAATTATTAGGCAACTTCCTTTTCGTTTGCAACACCTAATGATATCCACATAATAAAGCAATGAAGTAAGGATCAGAAAAACACCAATATATCAACTTCACACAGGGCCAATAGATATAATCAATTTTATTAATCACAAAGAAACACGTATTGGACAATGGAGATGAGGGTATACTCCTAGAACACAGGAACACGGAGGGCTCACCAACAGCAGCTTCCTAACATAGTAATATCATAAACCAAACAACAATGTGTTCATATCATTAATTATTGTGCCAGTGATCACATGTAGAAACGCTAAGTAGCAAAATTCAAAGAAAAGCAAATACACAATATAATGGTATAGTTACCAAAGGAAACACTGCTGGAGGCCCACCAACACCCGACGCGCGTTTCGCACCGAAATGCTTCGTCTGGGGGATGGTTGGGCACTGGCCATTGATGGTGTATATATATAAGAGAGACCCAATAGGAGACTGTCTGCCTTGGAACTAATGAATAACCGCTGTGTACATATACATAAAAGGCGCAGAATAGACGCTAATATGACCAAACAAACACTCACATATGAAGCCGGAGCACGTGCAGCCGTTAGTTAATGCAGGAGGCCATCACGGCATTTGTACACGTAGTAACAGTGGGCCGGAATAAAGCCGGAAACCATGTAATTACGCTAGTCGCAGAGCGCTGACGTCACATCCGGTGCGTCCGGTCTTGTAGTCAAGACAACCTAAAAGGTCACTGAGCCTGCGCAGAAGACCCGGCGACATATGAAAATAAGCGCCGGCGTCATATCCGGTACGTCGAATCCTGTTGTCAAGACAACAGCAAAGTTGCCGACACGAAAAGCGGACATAAGCTACCGGCATGATCAATGCCTCAAAAGACCATTGGTATAGACAGCCCACATGGTATAATCAGAAACCGCAGACCAACGGGCTGTATACATAAAAGTGCATGTGAAAAAAAAGTGCGCAGTGAAGCCGAATTTGATAGACCTAGACTAAAACAACACATTAGGAATCAGACAATAATACATATAAATAAATATGAACACATAAATATATTATTATTATAAAAGGGCACATGAAATATATAAGTACATAAATGAGATGTGAACCCAACAAAAGGTATTGATGGTGATAATGTAGATATCACAGATCAATAAGTTATTATATAAACAAAGGGGCACATAAGATAAGTACTATATAAGTGAATATATGAGATGTGAACCCAACATCTCACATAAAAAGTGCTAATAGTGAACATCGATACCCAAAGAGCCACTTAAAAGGTATTGATGGTGATAATGTAGATATCACAGATCAATAAGTTATTATATAAACAAAGGGGCACATAAGATAAGTACTATATAAGTGAATATATGAGATGTGAACCCAACATCTCACATAGAAAGTGCTGATAGTGTTACATAAAAACCGTAAGTACCATTAAACAGGTACTAATCGTGATACATGAATAAAAACTATAATAATAACATGTTGTAATAACCATAATGTCATACAACAGTTAATTAATCCTACAAAGACACATAAACACTGGCACAATGACAATCAACATGAAAACAAAAACAGATCCGGCAAAGGTGATGTGTTGCACAGCTGTCCTATAGAGGCCATATAATGTAGCAGTACATGTCCAAGTGGAGGCATCAACCCTAAAGACAAACATAGATAAAAAGTTAAAAATTAAAAACCAGCTAAAACCTAAAAACACAACAGAAGACTGCACAAATTAAATTACCGTAGCTATAGCCAAAAGAAATCCTAAATGGGATAGCAAAATGGAACAAGACCCCATATACTCCAGGACACGAAAGGGTTAGACCGGTAAAAATGGAATAAAGCTATTATGATCATTAAGACCCATGGGAGCAATTGTATCCAGCTTAAAAATCCACCTGGCCTCTTTCTGGGCCAGCAACCTCTTCCAATTGCCCCCTCTGGGTCCAATAAATACTCGGTCAATGCCCTTGACAAGTAAACCCTTAGGGTCACATCCATGTAGGGCCTTAAAGTGCCTAGGAATTGGTTTAAAGGGAACCTGTCACCTGAATTTGGAGGGACCAGTTTTGGGTCATATGGGCGGGGTTTTCGGGTGTTTGATTCACCCTTTCCTTACCCGCTGGCTGCATGCTGGCCGCAATATTGGATTGAAGCTCCTTCTCTGTCCTCCGGAGTACACGCCTGCGCAAGGCAATATTGCCTTGCGCTGGTGTGTACTCCAGAGGACAGAGAATGAACTTCAATCCAATATTGCGGCCAGCATGCAGCCAGCGGGTAAGGAAAGGGTGAATCAAACACCCAAAAACCCCGCCCATATGACCCAAAACTGGTCCCGCCAAATTCAGGTGACAGGTTCCCTTTAAGTTTATTGGTGTCAACTTCTGTGATTGCCCCCTCAATGTCAAGTACATGTTCTCGTACCCTCCTACGAAGTTCCCGTGTGGTCATCCCAATATAGATGAGACCACACGGGCAGGTGGCATGGTAAACTACAGCCTTAGTGATACAGGTGATGGTATGTGTAATCCAATAGGTTTTATCTCCCTTAGAATTAGGGAAATCGGTAGCTGTTTGGATGTTGCAGCATGCGACACATTTGCCGCAGCTAGTACATCCCCACTTCGGTCCCTTAGTACCAAAGATGAACTTAGGGCCCGGTCCTCTATGGTAGCCGTGTACCAGCTGATCTCGTAGGTTATGTGACCGTCTATACGTGATAGAGGGACTAGGTCCAATGAACCTGGCAATAGTTTTGTCAATCTGAAGTACAGACCAATATTTGGAAATGGCTCTCCTAATGTCTTCACTCCTAGAATTAAAGTCCAAGATACAACGTACCTGATCAGTGTCTCTATTCCTTTTTTGTTTTTGTAGAAGGGCATTCCGTTGACTATGATGAGCTCTTTGATAGGAATGACAAATGGTCTTTCTTCCATAGCCACGATCCCTAAAACGTGTACACAAGTCTTGAGCCTGTTTTTCAAAAAGATCATCATTGGAGCATATTCTTCTAGCACGTAAAAACTGTCCCGTTGGGATATTCTTAATCAGATGACGTGGATGCTGTGAGGAAGAGTGTAATAGGGAGTTAACTGATGTTTCTTTTCGGAACAAGTCTGTATGAATTGTTCCATCATTATCAATGATAATTGAAACATCCAAAAAATCGATTTTCTTTGTTTCATATTTGTAGGTCAACTTTATGTTTTTATCATTTAAATTTAAATCACCCATAAATTGTTTTAAGTCTTCCTGTGTCCCCTGCCACACCATAATGACATCGTCAATATATCTCCACCATGAGATCACTCTTTGACTCAGGGGATGTGGGTTGGTCTGAAAAACGTCCCGCTCCCATAAACCCAAAAACAAATTAGCATAAGAGGGCGCACAAGACGCCCCCATTGCAGTGCCCTGTAACTGAAGAAAAAAAGAATCCCGAAACATAAAAAAATTGTGCGTAAGAACGAAATCCAAAGCATTAACCAAGAAGTTACAAAAATCATAATCCAGGCCACTGTTGGTAAGAAAAAAAGTTGTTGCTTCCAACCCATCCTGGTGGCAAATTGAGGTGTACAATGACTCCACGTCACATGTGACTAGAGCCATGTTCTCCTCAAGCTGTAAGCCATCCAGCTTTTTCAGGACATCAGTAGTGTCCTTGAGAAAAGACGGTAGTTCCTCCACCAGTGGCTTTAAATAAAAGTCAATCAATTTGGAAATAGGGTCACACAAACTGTTAACCCCAGACACAATGGGCCTACCTGGGGGTGTGATCGGATCTTTGTGTATTTTTGGTAGGAGATATATGCTTGCTATTGTAGGATCCTTATTCCACAAGCCATCCCTCTGTTTAGATGTTAGAACCCCACTGGATACAGCTTCCTCAAGTAGGTTAGAGAGCTCACTCCTAAATTTACACAACGGGTTAAAAGTTAATTTCTTATAACATAGAGGGTTTCTCAACTGTCTCATCATTTCCTTCTCGTAAGCATTCTTAGACCATACAACCACATTGCCACCCTTGTCAGATGGTTTTATAATTACCTCCTTCAGATCTTTCAATTCTTTCAGAGCTTGTCTTTCGTCATGACTAAGATTATCCCTCTTGATGGATTCTGGGATAGTAACAATCTCTTTCATGACCAACTGTACTTTTCATATGTCGCCGGGTCTTCTGCGCAGGCTCAGTGTGCTTTTAGGTTGTCTTGACTACAAGACCGGACGCACCGGATGTGACGTCAGCGCTCTGCGACTAGCGCAATTACATGGTTTCCGGCTTTATTCCGGGCCACTGTTACTACGTGTACAAATGCCGTGATGGCCTCCTGCATTAACTAACGGCTGCACGTGCTCCGGCTTCATATGTGAGTGTTTGTTTGGTCATATTAGCGTCTATTTTGGCGCCTTTTATGTATATGTACACAGCGGTTATTCATTAGTTCCAAGGCAGGCAGTCTCCTATTGGGTCTCTCTTATATATATACACCATCAATGGCCAGTGCCCAACCATCCCCCAGACGAAGCATTTCGGTGCGAAACGCGCGTCGGGTGTTGGTGGGCCTCCAGCAGTGTTTCCTTTGGTAACTATACCATTATATTGTGTATTTGCTTTTCTTTGAATTTTGCTACTTAGCGTTTCTACATGTGATCACTGGCACAATGATTAATGATATGAACACATTGTTGTTTGGTTTATGATATTACTATGTTAGGAAGCTGCTGTTGTTGTGAGCCCTCCGTGTTCCTGTGTTCTAGGAGTATACCCTCATCTTCATTGTCCAATACGTGTTCCTTTGTGATTAATAAAATTCCTTTTCGTTTGGCAAAATGGGTCAGAAGAGAGATTTGACAGGTTCTGAAAATCCAAAATTGTGAGATGTCTTGCAGAGGCATGCAGCAGTCTTGAAATTGGCAAACTTTTGAAGCGTGATCACCGAACAATCAAGCGTTTCATGGCAAATAGTCAACAGGGTCGCAAGAAGCGTGTTGGGCAAAAAAGGCACAAAATAACTGCCCATGAATTGAGGAAAATCAAGCGTGAAGCTGCTAAGATGCCATTTGCCACCAGTTTTGCCATATTTCAGAGCTGCAACGTTACTGGAGTATCAAAAAGCACAAGGTGTGCGATACTCAGGGACATGGCCAAGGTAAGGAAGGCTGAAAAATGACCACCTTTGAACAAGAAACATAAGATAACACGTCAAGACTGGGCTAAGAAATATCTTAATTCTGACTTATTTTCAGGTAATCCCATACAGACTCAATGATGTTGAGATCAGGTCTCTCTAGGAGCCATATAATCACTTTTAAAGACTCCTTGTTCTTCAATCTAAAGCTAGTTCACAACATTGACTGTATGATTGAAGTTGTTGTCCTGCTGCAAAATAAGATTGCCGCCAATCAGTTGCCTCCCTGTTTTAATTGCATGATGGATAACTATCTGCCTGTATATTTCAGCACTGAGGACACCAAGAAATGACAATGTTGAGGACAGAAGCCACAGTGATTGGCCAAGGAAAATTATTACAGCAGATTAGGGTCTAAGGGGTATCGTTTCTCCTTATGGAGAGTGACATACCATCTCTGGCTTGTCAAGGTAAGGAGGCTTATTTGCCGTACAATGACAGCAGATTAACCCCTTCCTGACATCCGACGTACTATCCCGTCGAGGTGGGGTGGGCCCCCATGACCGCCGACGGGATAGTACGTCATAGCCGATCGGCCGCGCTCACGGGGGGAGCGCGGCCGATCGCGGCCGGGTGTCGGCTGCATATCGCAGCTGACATCCGGCACTATGTGCCAGGAGCGGTCACGGACCGCTCCCGGCACATTAACCCCCGGCACACCGCGATCAAACATGATCGCGATGTGCCGGCGGTGCAGGGAAGCATCGCGCAGGGAGGGGGCTCCCTGCGGGCTTCCCTGAGCCCCCCGCAGCAACGCGATGTGATCGCGTTGCTGCGAGGGTCTTACCTCCCTCCCTGCCTGCTCCAGACCCGGATCCAAGATGGCCGCGGATCCGGGTCCTGCAGGGAGGGAGGTGGCTTCACAGACGCCTGCTCAGAGCAGGCACTGTGAAGCAGCCTGCACCTCTCGCAGATCGGTGATCTGTCAGAGTGCTATGCAAACTGACAGATCACCGATCTGTATTGTCCCCCCCTGGGGCAAAGTAAAAAAGTAAAAAAAAAAATTTCCAAATGTGTAAAAAAAAATTAAAAAAAATATTCCAAAATAATGAAAAAAAAAAAAAAAATATTATTCCCATAAATACATTTCTTTATCTAAATAAAAAAAAAAAACAATAAAAGTACACATGTTTAGTATCGCCGCGTCCGTAACGACCCCACCTATAAAACTGCCCCACTAGTTAACCCCTTCAGTAAACACCGTAAGAAAAAAAAAAAAAAAACGAGGCAAAAAACAACGCTTTATTACCATACCGCCGAACAAAAAGTGGAATAACACGCGATCAAAAAGACATATATAAATAACCATGGTACCACTGAAAACGTCATCTTGTCCTGCAAAAAACAAGCCGCCACACAGCATCATCAGCAAAAAAATAAAAAAGTTATAGTCCTGAGAATAAAGCGATACCAAAATAATTATTTTTTCTATAAAATAGTTTTTATCGTATAAAAGCGCCAAAACATAAAAAAATGATATAAATGAGATATCGCTGTAATCGTACTGACCCGAAGAATAAAACTGCTTTATCAATTTTACCAAACGCGGAACGGTATAAACGCCTCTCCCAAAAGAAATTCAGGAATTGCTGGTTTTTGGTCATTCTGCCTCACAAAAATCGGAATAAAAAGCGATCAAAAACGGTCACGTGTCCGAAAATGTTACCAATAAAAACGTCAACTCGTCCTGCAAAAAACAAGACCTCACATGACTCTGTGGAGCAAAATGTGGAAAAATTATAGCTCTCAAAATGTGGAGACGCAAAAACTTTTTTGCTATAAAAAGCGTCGCTGGTTTCACACTTGCGTTTTTGTCTGCAGCGTTTTTTGCACAAAAAAACGCATGCGTTTTTTCCCTATATTTAACATTGAAAACGCATGCGTTTTTTTTGTACACGTTTGGTCGCGTTTTCAAACGCATGCGGTTTTTTTCTGCATGCGTTAATTTTCAGAAATACAACCTGCAGTATTTTCTTGCGTTTTTAAGCACATGCGTTTGTTTGCGTTAAAAACGCATGCATTTTTATCGAAAAAAAAACAGAAAACACACTGAAAAGCCACCCACCACCATCATTGTGATAAAGGGATCCAAACCCTAACCCTAACTCTACCCCTAACCTCACCCCTAACCGTTTAATGAACATTTTCTGACAGTCATAGTGCCACGTATTTCAGTGCCACGTATTTCAGTGCCACGTATTTCAGTGCCACGTATTTCAGTGCCACGTATTTCAGTGCCACGTATTTCAGTGCCATGTATTTCAGGGCAACGTATCACATATTTCAGTGCCACGTGTTTCAGTGCCACGTATTTCAGTGCCACGTATCACGTATTTCAGTGCCACATATTTTAGTACCACGTATTTCAGTTGCACGTGTTTCAGTGCCACGTATTTCAGTGCCACGTATTTCAGTGCCACGTATTTCAGTGCCACGTATTTCAGTGCCATGTATCACGTATTTCAGTGCCACGTGTTTCAGTGCCACGTATTTAAGTGCCACGTATCACATATTTCAGTGCCACGTATTTCAGTGCCACGTATTTCAGTGCCACGTATTTCAGTGCCACGTATTTCAGTGCCACGTATTTAAGTGCCACGTATCACATATTTCAGTGCCACGTATTTCAGTGCCACGTATTTCAGTGCCACGTATCACGTATTTCAGTGCCACGTGTTTCAGTGCCACGTGTTTCAGTGCCACGTATTTAAGTGCCACGTATCACATATTTCAGTGCCACGTATTTAAATGCCACGTATTTAAGTGCCACGTATTTCAGTGCCACGTATTTCAGTGCCACGTATTTCAGTGCCACGAATTTAAGTGCCACGTATTTAAGTGCCACGTATTTCAGTGCCACGTATTTCAGTGCCACGTATTTCAGTGCCACGTATTTCAGTGCCACGTATTTCAGTGCCACGTATCACGTATTTCAGTGCCACGTGTTTCAGTGCCACGTGTTTCAGTGCCACGTATTTAAGTGCCACGTATCACATATTTCAGTGCCACGTATTTAAATGCCACGTATTTCAGTGCCACGTATTTCAGTGCCACGTATTTCAGTGCCACGTATTTCAGTGCCACGAATTTAAGTGCCACGTATTTAAGTGCCACGTATTTAAGTGCCACGTATTTCAGTGCCACGTATTTCAGTGCCACGTATTTCAGTGCCACGTATTTCAGTGCCACGTATTTCAGTGCCACGTATTTCAGTCACGTTTAGGGTTAGGGGTAGGGGTAGGGTTAGGGTTAGGGCTAGGGTTGGAGGTAAAGTTAGGGTTGGGGCTAAAGTTAGGGTTGGGGCTAAAGTTAAGGTTGGGGCTAAAGTTAGGGTTAGGGTTTGGATTACATTTACGTTTGGATTAGGGTTGGGATTAGAATTATGGGTGTGTCAGGGCTAGGGGTGTGGTTAGGGTTACCGTTGGGATTAGGGTTAGGGGTGTGTTTGGGTTAGGGTTTCAGGTAGAATTGGGGAGTTTCCACTGTCCAGGCACATCAGGGGCTCTCCAAGCGCGACATGGCGTCCAATCTCAATTCCAGCCAATTCTGCGTTGAAAAAGTAAAACAGTGCTCCTTCCCTTCCGAGCTCTCCCGTGCGCCCAAAAAGGGGTTTACCCCAACATATGTGTTATCAGCGTACTCGGGACAAATTGAACAACAACTTCTGGGGTCCAAGCTCTCTTGTTATCCTTAGGAAAATAAAAATTTGGGGGGCTAAAAATCATTTTTGTGGGAAAAAAAGATGTTTTATTTTCACGGCTCTGCGTTATAAACTGTAGTGAAACACTTGGGGGTTCAAAGTTCTCACAACACATCTAGATAAGTTCCTTGGGAGGTCTAGTTTCCAATATGGGGTCACTTGTGGGGGGTTTGTACTGTTTGGGTACATCAGGGGCTCTGCAAATGCAACGTGACGCCTGCAGACCAATCCATTTAAGGCTGCATTCCAAATGGTGCTCCTTCCCTTCCGAGCTCTGTCATGCACCCAAACAGTGGTTCCCCCCCACATATGGGGTATCAGCGTACTCAGGACAAATTGGACAACAACTTTTGGGGTCCAATTTATCCTGTTACCCTTGTGAAAATACAAAACTGGGGGCTAAAAAATCATTTTTGTGAAAAAAAAAAAGAATTTTTATTTTCACGGATTTGCGCTATAAACTTTAGTGAAACACTTGGGGGTTCAAAGTTCTCAAAACACATCTAGATAAGTTCCTTGGGAGGTCTAGTTTCCAATATGGGGTCACTTGTGGGGGGTTTGTACTGTTTGGGTACATCAGGGGCTCTGCAAATGCAACGTGACGGCTGCTGACCAATCCATTTAAGTCTGCATTCCAAATGGCGCTCCTTCCCTTCCGAGCTCTGTCATGCGCCCAAACAGTGGTTCCCCCCCACATATGGGGTATCAGCGTACTCAGGACAAATTGGAAAACAAATTTTGGGGTCCAATTTATTCTGTTACCCTTGTAAAAATACAAAGCTGGGGGCTAAAAAATCATTTTTGAGAAAAAAAAAAAAAATTATTTTCACGGCTCTGCGTTATAATCTGTAGTGAAACACTTGGGGGTTCAAAGCTCTCAAAACACATCTAGATAAGTTCCTTAGGGGGTCTACTTTACAAAATGGTGTCACTTGTAGGGAGTTTCAATGTTTAGGCACATCAGGGGCTCTCCAAACGCAACATGGCGTCCCATCTCAATTCCAGTCAATTTTGCATTGAAAAGTCAAATGGCGCTCCTTCCCTTCCAAGCTCTGCCATGCGCCCAAACAATGGTTTACACCCACATATGGGGTATCAGCGTACTCAGGACAAATTGCACAACATTTTTTGCCGTCCAATTTCTTCTCTTACCCTTGGGAAAATAAAAAATTGGGGGCGAAAAGATCATTTTTGTGAAAAAATATGATTTTTTATTTTTACGGCTCTGCATTATAAACTTCTGTGAAGCACTTGGTGGGTCAAAGTGCTCACCACACATCTAGATAAGTTCCTTAGGGGGTCTACTTTCCAAAATGGTGTCACTTGTAGGGAGTTTCAATGTTTAGGCACATCAGGGGCTCTCCAAACGCAACATGGCGTCCCATCTCAATTCCAGTCAATTTTGCATTGAAAAGTCAAATGGCGCTCCTTCCCTTCCAAGCTCTGCCATGCGCCCAAACAATGGTTTACACCCACATATGGGGTATCAGCGTACTCAGGACAAATTGCACAACATTTTTTGGGGTCCAATTTCTTCTCTTACCCTTGGGAAAATAAAAAATTGGGGGCGAAAAGATCATTTTTGTGAAAAAATATGATTTTTTATTTTTACGGCTCTGCATTATAAACTTCTGTGAAGCACTTGGTGGGTCAAAGTGCTCACCACACATCTAGATAAGTTCCTTAGGGAGTCTACTTTCCAAAATGGTGTCACTTGTAGGGAGTTTCAATGTTTAGGCACATCAGGGGCTCTCCAAACGCAACATGGCGTCCCATCTCAATTCCAGTCAATTTTGCATTGAAAAGTCAAATGGCGCTCCTTCCCTTCCAAGCTCTGCCATGCGCCCAAACAATGGTTTACCCCCACATATGGGGTATCAGCGTACTCAGGACAAATTATACAACAACTTTGGGGGTCCATTTTCTCCTGTTACCCTTGGTAAAATAAAACAAATTGGAGCTGAAATAAATTTTGTGTGAAAAAAAGTTAAATGTTCATTTTTATTTAAACATTCCAAAAATTCCTGTGAAACACCTGAAGGGTTAATAAACTTCTTGAATGTGGTTTTGAGCACCTTGAGGGGTGCAGTTTTTAGAATGGTGTCACACTTGAGTATTTTCTATCATATAGACCCCTCAAAATGACTTCAAATGAGATGTGGTCCCTAAAAAAAAATGGTGTTGTAAAAATGAGAAATTGCTGGTCAAATTTTAACCATTATAACTCCGTCACAAAAAAAAATTTTGGTTCCAAAATTGTACTGATGTAAAGTAGACATGTGGGAAATGTTACTTATTAAGTATTTTGCGTGACATATGTCTGTGATTTAAGGGCATAAAAATTCAAAGTTGGAAAATTGCAAAATTTTCATAATTTTCGCCAAATTTCCATTTTTTTCACAAATAAACGCAAGTTATATCGAATAAATTTTACCACTAACATGAAGTACAATATGTCACGAGAAAACAATGTCAGAATCGCCAAGATCCGTCAAAGCGTTCCAGAGTTATAGCCTCATAAAGGGACAGTGGTCAGAATTGTAAAAATTGGCCCGGTCATTAACGTGCAAACCACCCTTGGGGGTGAAGGGGTTAAAAACACATCACGCTTATTTCCCTTCGAAATGAGAAGATGTCCAGCAAATCTGTCAGCTCAAAGATCACAGCAACAAGTGGAACCAGCTATACCCATCCATTCATAGATGTCCAGCCGAAGTGGTCTTCATGGAAGAACCATGCTTTCATTATGGAAGGAAGACATAGCTATTAATTTATGTATGAAAATATAGGAACTGGGGTGCAGAAAAAATTCAGCAGTTGCTCTGGACTGAGTCGACAAAATGTAAAGTATTTGGATGCAACACAAGGCAGTTTGTAGGCCGAAAGGCTGGAGAGTGCTACAATAATGAGTCTCTGCAGGCAACAGTGAGGCACAGTGAAAGTTTCTTGCACGTTTGGGACTGTATTTCAGCAAATGGAGCTGGTAATTTGATCAAGAAAAAAAAATATCCTCAATACCTATAAATATAGTGAGACACTTATTCATAATACAAAACCATCAGGGAAGAACCAGATTTGCTTCATATTTTTCCGCTGTAGAACAGCAACCCCAGAAATACAGACAATGGCATTTAGAACTATCTACAGTGTAAATAAAAGCAAGGAGTCTTGGAAGTGATGATGTGGTCCTCACAGAGCCCTGATATCAACATCATTGAGTCTGTCTGGGATTACAGAAAGAGGCAGAAGCATTTGTGCAAGCCTTCATCCACAGAAAATCTGTGATTAGTTATTTAACAAGTTTTGAACAATCTCCATGTCGAGGTACTCTACCAAAACTGTGCAAATGTGCCCTAGAACAATTGAAGCGTTGATGCTGTTTTGAAGGCAAATGGTGTCACAACATATAATGATTGATTTATATTTCTTTTTTGTTCACTTTATATTATCTTAATCAATAAAAATAAACTACTAACACTGATATTTTTAAAGCATTTATGCTTTGCAGCATTGTTTGCACACTTTAAACTTTTGCCAGGACTGTTTTTATGCTTGTTTCTTCACCTATGAGACACTTCTTTTTTTCCCTTCTGCATCATGACCTGACCATAACTCAAAGAAAAAATTGAAAACCCTCTTTTTCAAGACATGATGTAGTGGCAGCTCACTGAGGGATCAGATTAGAGCTGTCTATTGAAGTCAATGGGAAAGGTAGGGAAGAGCAGAGCAAGGGGATCAGTACAATGGCCTTGCAGCGCTGGGGTCCCGGGTTCATATCCCACAAAGGACAACATCTGCAAGGAGTTTGTATGTTCTCCTTGTGTTTGTGTGGGTTTCCTCTGGGTACTACAGATTGCACCCACATTACAAAAACATACTGATAGGGAATTTAGATTGTGAGCCCCATCCGGGGCAGCGATGATAATGTATGTTAAGTGCTGCAGAATATGTTGGCACTATTTAAATGAAGAGATTATTGTTATTATAAGCATAAAAACTATGCTGCTAATTCTAGTAAATGTTTTACTACCCTGGGTTCACAGCTACACTGCTTGATACTGCTGTGTGATGTCCTACATGCAGTTGTTGCATCTAAAATTGTGCTACATAGACACAGGAGAGAAGGAATCCTTCATGACTGTGTGTGTAACCTGTAGAAGATATCATACCAGCTAGTCTGCATCCACAAAATCAGATATAATTGAAAAATAGAGATAAAGCATTTCAAGGTGAAATCTAAGGAATCAAGTCATATAATGGTCCAAACTATTGCTATTTCTAATGTAGTCACAGCTTATTCTGAAAAGAAACATGTATCAGGTACACTTTAGGAATGTTATATTGATAAGCAATAATATTTGTAACATGACTTTTATCTGATAACATTTGTATGTAATTAATGCTGATGTATCTAAAAATATTAATAATAGTTGGTGGATATATCTGTGTGGGCATTGCTCTTTTTCACTTGCCAAAGAAATAAATTCATGTGTTCTGGAATGAATTTATCTTTGCACGGTTTGCCATGAAAATCATGTTTAAACATAGAGTAAATATGAAACAAACCTAACTCTTATTAAATACCGGTTTCTCATTATTTGTGTGAATACAGCATTTACTATCGTTACTACATAGAATACATAACCAACATAATGTTTATTTTACAAGATTTTTATGCTATTTCTTTAAATTTTACTTGGTTTATCTTTCATTTCAGCTTTGTATTTTTTTGCTACACTTGTACATTATGTATGTCAGGTAGGCATACGTGTTAGGCATGGACAATCTATGAGGATTGAAAAATCACAGGTGCTTTGATAACAATCCAAATCAAAAGTGGACAAGCATAGCTGTGCCTAAAATCTAAATTACATGTGGAATGTGATTATTCAGCGCCTCAGGAGCACAACACAAAATAGTCTTTAGTAATATAAAATTGTTAATTAAAATTTCTTACAAAAAATAATGGAACATAAAAAATTCAATATTTGTGCTAGGTATAAAACAAATGCAACACACACAACATAAAAGAAAACAGCCACACGTGTCCTCTTATCAATATGCAGAATATACAGTATTATTGTTACAAGATACAATATGAGCTTCAAAATGTACTGTATTGGTTCAATGAATGGCAAAAGTATGTAAGAATATAACGTAGCACAACCTGTTATATTTGCTGGTGCACAAGTAGGGTCCCAGACCTTTACATTAAGTTGAATGAAGACTTGGCACACAAACGGGTGTAAAGTTGAACTATTTTAATATGATCCAAAATTCAGAACAGTAACATAAACATTTTGGTCATATAACTGTGACCTTCATCATTGAACTACAAAAGGAAAATAGATATGTTGTACTCATTAGGAGACTAATCAAAAGTGTCAAAAGTAAAATATTAATGAAATACACTTCCAGAGGAAATAACTAAAGCATATAATAAGGCTAAATTGTTGCACAGATCCGTCACTCAGATTACTAAATACTCTAATTAATAGTTAACAAAACAATTGACAAAATAATCAAAATTATATAGTGTGAGTAGGGGATTGGAAAGAGGATAAGGAAAAAGGATGAGGAAAACACCTACCCGACTGCTTATATTCTATGTATGGAATATAAAGATAGGCCCATCAGCATCCTATATTGTTTAAGAATGAGAGATTACTTCTCATATTAAATTTTAATTGATATTTGTCCAAAAAACAAATAATAAATGAAATGTGCTGTGCATACCTACCAAGGGCTTTCAAGGTAGAGGATATAGTTTGCGCTAAAAATTTGTCCTTTTTATTCAATCTGTAATAAGACCAGACAAATGCCCCAGTGATGTTAAAATCAGGTTACTGAATGCCGGTATTAGCAAGTGGTCATATGGACTTACCGGTTTATTACGTGTGTTCTCATGGAACGTGGTATCCACGCTTTGTCCTGAGTTACATGTATCAAATGCAGGGTTTATAAGAAGCGGTGAAATACCGGTGGCCGGATGTGACATATCGGATGTGACGCATCGCTTCTAGTGCTAAGCAGGAAGTGCTGAAATGAGTGCATTCCCCCTCCATGGAGGCTGGAAAGCGTGGGTTCCACCCCGCTGGGAGCTAATGACCGGATGTAGAGAAAGAGGAATTGGGTGTGTCGGGATTTGCGTTCTACTCCATTAATTCAGTACAGTAACATAAACTTTTTGGTCATATAACTGTGACCTTCATCATTGTACTACAAAAGGAAAATAGATATGTTGTACTCATTAGGAGACTAATCAAAACTGTCAAAAGTAAAATATTAATGAAGTACACTTACAGAGGAAATAACTAAAGCATATAATAATAATTGGGTTTAGGTAAGGGCCAGTAGCGTAGCTATCGGGGGGGTAGAGGGTGCGGGTGCCCCGGGCCCAGTGCTCAAAGGGGGCCCACCCAGAGCTACGCTATGCTAACAGTATCGGCGCGCGATACAGTTAGCTTCTGTGGCAGAGCAGGGAGAATCGATCTCCCTGGTCTGCCGCTGGCCAGACAAGCCGGACAAGCAGGAGCTCAGAGCAGAAAAGGAACCAGGAAGAAGAGAGGTGAGTATTTATTTATTTTTTTTTTTAAGGGGTGCTGCTTTATTACAGGGTCTGCCTATGGGGAGGTTTGCCTAATGCTACAGAGTCTGCCTATGGGGGGTCTGCCTAATACTACCTGGTCTGCTTATGCGGGTCTGCCTAATACTACAGGGTCTGCCTGTGGGGGGTCTGCCTTATACTACAGGGTCTGCCTATGGGGGGTCTGCCTAATACTACAGGGTCTGCCTATGGGGGGTCTGCCTAATACTACAGGGTCTGCCTGTGGGGGGTCTGCCTTATACTACAGGGTCTGCCTATGGGGGGTCTGCCTAATACTACAGGGTCTGCCTATGGGGGTCTGCCTAATACTACAGGGTCTGCCTTATACTACAGGGTCTGCCTATGGGGGGTCTGCCTAATACTACAGGATCTGCCTATGGGGGTGTTCTCTTATGCTACAGAATCTGCCTATGGGGGTACTGTCTTATACTACAGGGTCTGCTTATAGGGGTGCTGCCTTACAGTACAGGGTCTGCCTATGGGGAGCTGCCTTATAGTACAGGGTCTGCCTATGGGGGTGCTGCCTTATAGTACAGGGTCTGCCTATTTTGGTGCTGCCTTATAGTACAGGGTCTGCCTATAGGGGTGCTACCTTATACTACAGGGTCTGCCAATAGGGGTGCTGTCTTATACTACAGGGTCTGCCTATAGGAGTGCTGCTTTATGCTACAGGGTCTGCCTGCAGAGTGGTACCTTATACTTAAGGGTCTGCCTATGGGGTGCTGCCTTATACTACAGAGTCTGCCTATAGGGAGTGCATTATACAATATAGAGTAGGCCTATGGGGAGTGCATTATACTATATTGAGGACTATCTAGTGCATTATACTATAAAGAGGCTATCTAGAAGGGCATCATACCATGTGGGGATTACAGTGTTGGAGCGACTGTGTGGGTGGTACAATACAGTGAGGGGATATTATACTGTGTATAAGAGAGCATCATACTGTGTATAGGGGAGCTGTACAGGGGGCAGACTTGGGACATTACACTAGAACACACTGGCTCTACTAAGGAAACAACCCAAGTGCTGCAGGTATTTAGGCAGATGCCTATTTAGTGCGCACTCTGCCAAAGGAACAAGTAAACCAATTTAAAATAATAAATACCGCACCACAAAGGTCTAAAAGCTAGTTTGAACTGATCTATAAGTTAGTTGCAGGTTCGCCTTTGCACAGCAAACTTTGCACAATATAGTGAATAGTCTGCACTAGTGTCCAAACAAACGTCAACTGACACTGTTCCTACCTTCAATTAGAATACATCGCAATTAGTATGTACACTATATATAATTGGGGTAAACAAATAATAGATCACATACCGTGATGGTCTAGCTGATGGCTTGAAATAAGTAAACCCCCAGATACATGCGGTACTCCACAACGATGGACAAGGGGTCTGTTGGTAAGGGTGGTCCTCAAAGCGGTGGCGGTCAGATAGGCACACACCGGTTACCACTTGTCCAGCCAGAGGACCGGGTGCCAGTGAACAGTACAGAGCCAGGAACCGTCCCGACCGGAGGCGATCCTGGTTGTACTGAAAAAAATGGCCGGCGCTGCTAGGCAGCGTGTGACGTCACAGGCCTACGGAGTCTCACTAGGGCAAAAAGCAAACCGACGCGTTTCGGAGTGTAACGCACTCCTTCCTCAGGGTGTGTGCCTATCTGACTGCCACCGCTTTGAGGACCACCCTTACCAACAGACCCCTTGTCCATCGTTGTGGAGTACCGCATGTATCTGGGGGTATACTTATTTCAAGCCATCAGCTAGACCATCACGGTGGTATGTGATCTATTATTATTTGTAGTGTTGAGCATTCCGATACCGCAAGTATCGGGTATCGGCCGATACTTGCGGGTATCGGAATTCCGATACCGAGATCCGATACTTTTGTGATATCGGGAATCGGTATCGGGATTAATAGCAATGTGTAAAATAAAGAATTAACCCCTTCCTGACATCGGACATACTATCCCGTCGAGGTGGGGTGGGCCCCCATGACCACGGATGGGATAGTACGTCCAGTGCGATCGGCGGCGCTCACGGGGGGAGCGCGGCCGATCGCGGCCGGGTGTCAGCTGCCTATCGCAGCTG
Organism: Ranitomeya variabilis; assembly: GCF_051348905.1. Classification (NCBI taxonomy): domain Eukaryota; kingdom Metazoa; phylum Chordata; class Amphibia; order Anura; family Dendrobatidae; genus Ranitomeya; species Ranitomeya variabilis. The sequence continues at coordinate 450,084,031 of NC_135237.1, read as the reverse complement.
ACATCCGGCACTATGTGCCAGGAGCGGTCACGGACCGCTCCCGGCACATTAACCCCCGGCACACCGCGATCAAACATGATCGCGATGTGCCGGCGGTGCAGGGAAGCATCGCGCAGGGAGGGGGCTCCCTGCGGGCTTCCCTGAGCCCCCCGCAGCAACGCGATGTGATCGCGTTGCTGCGAGGGTCTTACCTCCCTCCCTGCCTGCTCCAGACCCGGATCAAAGATGGCCGCGGATCCGGGTCCTGCAGGGAGGGAGGTGGCTTCACAGAAGCCTGCTCAGAGCAGGCACTGTGAAGCAGCCTGCACTTCTCTCAGATCGGTGATCTGTCAGAGTGCTATGCAAACTGGCAGATCACCGATCTGTATTGTCCCCCCCTGGGGCAAAGTAAAAAAGTACAAAATAATTTTTCCAAATGTGTAAAAAAAAAAAAAAAAAAATATTCCAAAATAATGAAAAAAATATATATATATTATTCCCATAAATACATTTCTTTATCTAAATAAAATAAAAAAAACAATAAAAGTACACATATTTAGTATCGCCGCGTCCGTAACGACCCGACCTATAAAACTGGCTCACTAGTTAACCCCTTCAGTAAACACCGTAAGAAAAAAAAAAAAAACGAGGCAAAAAACAACGCTTTATTATCATACCGCCGAACAAAAAGTGGAATAACACGCGATCAAAAAGACAGATATAAATAACCATGGTACCACTGAAAGCGTCATCTTGTCCCGCAAATAAAGAGCCGCCATACAGCATGATCAGCAAAAAAATAAAAAAGTTATAGTCCTGAGAATAAAGCGATGCAAAAATAATTATTTTTTCCATAAAATAGTTTTTATCATATAAAAGCGCCAAAACATAAAAAAATAATATAAATGAGGTATCACTGTAATCGTACTGACCTGAAGAATAAAATTGCTGATCAATTTTACCAAACGCGGAACGGTATAAACGCCTCCCCCAAAAGAAATTCATGAATAGCTGGTTTTTGGTCATTCTGCCTCACAAAAATCGGAATAAAAAGCGATCAAAAACTGTCACATGTCCGAAAATGTCACCAATAAAAACGTCAACTCGTCCCGCAAAAAACAAGACCTCACATGACTCTGTGGACCAAAATATGGAAAATTTATAGCTCTCAAAATGTGGTAACGCAAAAAATATTTTTTGCAATGAAAAGCGTCTTTCAGTGTGTGACGGCTGCCAATCATAAAAATATGCTAAAAAACTCGCTATAAAAGTAAATCAAACCCCCCTTCATCACCCCCTTAGTTAGGGAAAAAAAAAATGTATTTATTTCCATTTTCCCATTAGGGCTAGGGTTGTAGCTAGGGTTAAGGCTACAGTTAGGGTTGGGGCTAAAGTTAGGGTTAGGGTTGGGGCTAAAGTTACGGTTAGGGTTTAGATTACATTTACGGTTGGGAATAGGGTTGGGATTAGGGTTAGGGGTGTGTCAGGGTTAGAGGTGTGGTTAGGGTTACTGTTGGGATTAGGGTTAGGGGTATGTTTGGATTAGGGTTTCAGTTATAATTGGGGGGTTTCCACTGTTTTGGCACATCAGGGGCTCTCCAAACGCGACATGGCGTCCGATCTCAATTCCAGCCAATTCTGCGTTGAAAAAGTAAAACAGTGCTCCTTCCCTTCCGAGCTTTCCCGTGTGCCCAAACAGGGGTTTACCCCAACATATGGGGTAGCAGCGTACTTGGGACAAATAGGACAACAACCTTTGGGGTCCAATTTCTCCTGTTACCCCTGGGAAAATACAAAACTGGGGGCTAAAAAATAATTTTTGTGGGAAAAAAAAAATATTTTTTATTTTCACGGCTCTGTGTTATAAACTGTAGTGAAACACTTGGGGGTTGAAAGTTCTTACAACACATCTAGATAAGTTCCTTGGGGGGTCTAGTTTCCAAAATGGGGTCACTTGTGCGGGGCTTCTACTGTTTAGGTACATTAGGGGCTCTGCAAACGCAATGTGACGCCTGCAGACCATTCCATCTAAGTCTGCATTCCAAATGGCGCTCCTTCCCTTCCGAGCCCTCCCATGCATCCAAACGGTGGTTCCCCCCACATATGGGGTATCAGCGCACTCAGGAGAAATTGGACCCCAAAAGTTGTTGTCCAATTTATCCTGTTACCCTCGGGAAAATACAAAACTGGGGGCTGAAAAATAATTTTTGTGGGAAAAAATTTTATTTTTATTTTTACGGCTCTGCATTATAAACTTCTGTGAAGCCCTTGGTGGGTCAAAGCGCTCACCACACATCTAGATAAGTTCCTTATGGGGTCTAGTTTCCAACATGGTGTCAATTGTGGGGGGTTTCTACTGTTTAGTTACATTAGAGGCTCTGCAAACACAATGTGATGCCTGCAGACCATTCCATCTAAGTCTGCATTCCAAATGGCGCTCCTTCACTTCCGAGCCCTTCCATGCGTCCAAACGGTGGTTCCCCCCCACATATGGGGTATCAGCGCACTCAGGACAAATTGGACAACAACTTTTGGGGTCCAATTTCTCCTGTTACCCTCGGGAGAATACAAAACTGGGGGCTGAAAAATAATTTTTGTGGGAAAAAATGTTAGTTTTATTTTTACGGCTCTGCATTATAAACTTCTGTGAAGCCCTTGGTGGGTCAAAGCGCTCACCACACATCTAGATAAGTTCCTTAGGGGGTCTACTTTCCAACATGGTGTCACTTGTGGGGGGTTTCTACTGTTTAGGTACATTAGGGGCTCTGCAAACACAATGTGATGCCTGCAGACCATTCCATCTAAGTCTGCATTCCAAATGGCGCTCCTTCACTTCCGAGCCCTTCCATGCGTCCAAACGGTGGTTCCCCCCCACATATGGGGTATCAGCGCACTCAGGACAAATTGGACAACAACTTTTGGGGTCCAATTTCTCCTGTTACCCTCGGGAGAATACAAAACTGGGGGCTGAAAAATAATTTTTGTGGGAAAAAATGTTAGTTTTATTTTTACGGCTCTGCATTATAAACTTCTGTGAAGCCCTTGGTGGGTCAAAGCGCTCACCACACATCTAGATAAGTTCCTTAGGGGGTCTACTTTCCAACATGGTGTCACTTGTGGGGGGTTTCTACTGTTTAGGTACATTAGGGGCTCTGCAAACACAATGTGATGCCTGCAGACCATTCCATCTAAGTCTGCATTCCAAATGGCGCTCCTTCACTTCCGAGCCCTTCCATGCGTCCAAACGGTGGTTCCCCCCCACATATGGGGTATCAGCGCACTCAGGACAAATTGGACAACAACTTTTGGGGTCCAATTTCTCCTGTTACCCTCAGGAAAATACAAAACTGGGGGCTGAAAAATAATTTTTGTGGGAAAAAATTTTATTTTTATTTTTACGGCTCTGCATTATAAACTTCTGTGAAGCCCTTGGTGGGTCAAAGTGCTCACCACACATCTAGATAAGTTCCTTAGGGGGTCTACTTTCCAACATGGTGTCACTTGTGGGGGGTTTCTACTGTTTAGGTACATTAGGGGCTCTCCAAACGCAACATGGCGTCCCATCTCAATTCCTGTCAATTTTGCATTGAAAAGTCAAACGGTGCTACTTCCCTTCCGAGCTCTCCCATGCGCCCAAACAGTGGTTTACCCCCACATATGGGGTATCAGCATACTCAGGACAAATTGTACAACAACTTTTGGGGTCAAATTTCTTCTCTTACCCTTGGGAAAATAAAAAATTGGGGGTGAAAAAATAATTTTTGTGAAAAAATATGATTTTTTATTTTTACGGTTCTGCATTATAAACTTCTGTGAAGCACTTGGTGGGTCAAAGTGCTCACCACACCTCTAGATAAGTTCCTTAGGGGGTCTACTTTCCAAAATGGTGTCACTTGTGGGGGGTTTCAATGTTTAGGCACATCAGTGGCTCTCCAAACGCAACATGACGTCCCATCTCAATTCCTGTCAATTTTGCATTGAAAAGTCAAACGGCTCTCCTTCCCTTCCGAGGTCTCCCATGCGCCCAAACAGTGGTTTATCCCCACATATGGGGTATCAGCGTACTCAGGACAAATTGTACAACAACTTTTGGGGTCCAATTTCTTCTCTTACCCTTGGGAAAATAAAAAATTGGGGGTGAAAAGATAATTTTTGTGAAAAAATATGATTTTTTATTTTTACGGTTCTGCATTATAAACTTCTGTGAAGCACTTGGTGGGTCAAAGTGCTCACCACACCTCTAGATAAGTTCCTTAGGGGGTCTACTTTCCAAAATGGTGTCACTTGTGGGGGGTTTCAATGTTTAGGCACATCAGTGGCTCTCCAAACGCAACATGACGTCCCATCTCAATTCCTGTCAATTTTGCATTGAAAAGTCAAACGGCGCTCCTTCTCTTCCGAGGTCTCCCATGTGCCCAAACAGTGGTTTATCCCCACATATGGGGTATCAGCGTACTCAGGACAAATTGTACAACAACATTTGGGGTCCATTTTCTCCTGTTACCCTTGGTAAAATAAAACAAATTGGAGCTGAAGTAAATTTTTTGTGAAAAAAAGTTAAATGTTCATTTTTATTTAAACATTCCAAAAATTCCTGTGAAGCACCAGAAGGGTTAATAAACTTCTTGAATATGGTTTTGAGCACCTTTAGGGGTGCAGTTTTTAGAATGGTGTCACACTTGGGTATTTTCTATCATATAGACCCCTCAAAATGACTTCAAATGAGATGTGGTCCCTAAAAAAAAATGGTGTTGTAAAAATGAGAAATTGCTGGTCAACTTTTAACCCTTATAACTCCCTAACAAAAAAAAATTTTGGTTACAAAATTGTGCTGATGTAAAGTAGACATGTGGTAAATGTTACTTATTAAGTATTTTGTGTGACATATCTCTGTGATTTAAGGGCATAAAAATTCAAAGTTGGAAAATTTCAAAATTTTCAAAATTTTCGCCAAATTTCCATTTTTTTTGCAAATAAACGCAGGTAATATCAAAGAAATTTTACCACTATCATGAAGTACAATATGTCACGAGAAAACAATGTCAGAATCGCCAAGATCCGTTGAAGCGTTCCAGAGTTATAACCTCATAAAGGGACAGTGGTCAGAATTGTAAAAATTGGCCCGGTCATTAACGTGCAAACCACCCTTGGGGGTGAAGGGGTTAAAATAAAAAATATTGCTATACTCACCTCTCCGACGCAGCCTGCACCTCACCGAGGGAACCGGCAGCCTTCTTTGCTTAAAATGCGCGCGTTTACTGCCTTCCGTGACGTCATGGCTTCTGATTGGTCGCGTGCCGCCCATGTGACCGCGACGCGACCAATCACAACAAGCCGTGATGTAATTTCAGGTCCTGAATGCCTAATTCTAGGCATTCAGGATTTGAAAATTACGTCACGGCTTCTGATTGGTCACGTGCCGCCCATGTGACCGCGACGCGACCAATCACAACAAGCCGTGACGTAATTTCAGGTCCTGAATGCCTAATTCTAGGCATTCAGGATTTGAAAATTACTTCACAGCTTGTGATTGGTCGCGTGCCGCCCATGTGACCGCGACGCGACCAATCACAAGCCGTGACGTAATTTTCAGGTCCTGAATGCCTAGAATTAGGCATTCAGGACCTGAAATTACGTCACGGCTTGTTGTGATTGGTCGCGTCGCGGTCACATGGGCGGCACGTGACCAATCAGAAGCCGTGACGTCACGGAAGGCAGTAAACACGCGCATTTTAAGCAAAGAAGGCTGCCGGTTCCCTCGGTAAGGTGCAGGCTGCGTCAGAGGGTGAGTATAGCAATATTTTTTATTTTAATTCTTTATTTTACACAGTAATATGGATCCCAGGGCCTGAAGGAGAGTTTCCTCTCCTTCAGACCCTGGGAACCATCAGGGATACCGTCCGATACTTGAGTCCCATTGACTTGTATTGGTATCGGGTATCGGTATCGGATTAGATCCGATACTTTGCCGGTATCGGCCGATACTTTCCGATACCGATACTTTCAAGTATCGGATGGTATCGCTCAACACTAATTATTTGTTTACCCAAATTATATATAGTGTACATACTAATTGCGATGTATTCTAATTGAAGGTAGGAACAGTGTCAGTCGACGTTTGTTTGGACACTAGTGCAGACTATTCACTATATTGTGCAAAGTTTGCTGTGCAAAGGCGAACCGGCAACTAACTTATAGATCAGTTCAAACTAGCTTTTAGACCTTTGTGGCGCGTTATTTATTATTTTAAATTGGTAGACTTGGGACATTATTAAATGTAAAGTGGGCACTTATTGTCATAGGGGAACTCAGGTTACTGTGACTATCAAAGGAGCACACATGGCAATATTACTTTCTAGGGGACAAAATATGGGCTGTTTTCTAGGGCACTTGTGCCCAACATTGCTATATTATAGAGGGGTGCTTTAGAATTTAGAGGGCACACAGAACCACATAGCAGGTGCAGTAATAGGGTCACATACGGCAGCAGCGGCTAAGTATTGAGGTATCAGGGGCAGTAATAGAGACACATACGGCAACAGCGGCTCAGTATTGGGGTATCAGGGGCAGTAATAGGGACACATACTGCAGCAGCGGCTCAGTATTGGGGTATCAGGTGCAGTAATAGGGACACATATGGCAGCAGCAGCTCAGTATTTGGATATCAGCAGGATGATGAGTTTGTGCAGGTTGGGAGTAGAGGGTAATAGCTGGAATATGAGAAGTGAAATGTGTCTTTGTTGTTTTCTCTGCAGCCGAGTTCTGGCTGGAGAAGTTGTCATGTCGTTCTGGGCCACATGGGAAAAGTGAACAATTCCATCAGAAAGGACATCAGCAGTAAGACATTATCTGTAACTGTGCTGTGATCTCTTATATGTTCTGTAGGACTGGTATCTACCACTGACCATATGGCGGTAATATCCATGTTGGTCTTTGTATAGAGATTATCTTCAGTAATAGCACGGTCATCTGCTGAGGTTCTCCTCCACTATTAGGGCGCATCACCCAGCTGTAATCAAAGTTACCTGGTTAGGGGCCCACTCAGAAGCTTTGCCCCCCTGAACCAAAACCCTAGCTACGCCTCTGGTAAGGACTCTGGCTGGGCCAGTCAAGAATGATCACAGAGTTGTTCTGAAGTCACTCATTTGTTCTTTTAGCTGTGTGCTTAGGGTCATTGTCTTGTTGGAAGGTAAACCTTCGGCCAAGTCTGAGGTCCAGAGCACTCTGGAAAAGGTTTTCATCCAGGATATCTCTATACTTGGCCGCATTCATGTTTCCTTCAATGGCAACCAGTCATCCTGTTCCTGCAGCTGAAAAACACCCTCATAGCGTGATGCTGCCACCACCATGTTTCACTGTTGGAATTGTATTGGGCAGGTGATGAGCAGTGCCTGGTTTTCTCCACATATACTGCTTAGAATTTTCACTAAATATGTCTATCTTCGTCTCATCAGACCAGAAAATCTTATTTCTCATAGTCTGGGAGTCATTCATGTGTTTTTTTTTAGCAAACTCTATGTGTGCTTTCATATGTCTTGCACTGAAGAGAGGCTGCAGTGATAGTTGACTTTGTGGAACTTTCTCCCATCTTGCTACTGCATCTCTGGAGCTCAGCCACAGTGATCTTGGGGTTCTTGTTTACCTCTCTCACCAAGGCTCTTCTCCCACGATTGCTCAGTTTGGCTGGGCGGCCAGGTCTAGGAAGACTTCTCGTGGTCCCAAACTTCTTGCATTTAAGGGTTATGGAGGCAACTGTGCTCTTAGGAACCTTGAGTACTGCAGAAATTCTTTTGTAACCTTGCCCAGATTTGTACCTTGTCACAATTCTGTCTCTGAGCTCCTTGGCCAGTTCCTTTGACCTCATGATTCTCATTTGGTCTGACATGCACTGTGAGCTGTGAGGTCTTATACAGACAGGCGTGTGGCTTTCCAAATCAAATCCTATCAGTTTAATTAAACACAGCTGGACTCCAATGAAGGAGTAGAACCATCTCAAGGAGAATCACAAGGAAATGGACAGCATGTGACTTAAATATGAGTGTCTGAGCAAAGGGTCTGAATACTTATGACCATGTGATATTTCAGTTTTTATTTTTTTTTATAAATATGCAAAAATGTCTGCATTTCTGTTTTTTCAGTCAAGATGGGGTGCAGAGTGTACATTAACCCCTTAATCCCATATGACGTACTATACCGTCGAGGTGGGGTGGGCCTTAATTCCCGGTGACGGTATAGTACGTCATACGCGATCGGCCGCGCTCACGGGGGGAGCGCGGCCGATCGCGGCCGGGTGTCGGCTGCATATCGCAGCTGACATCCGGCACTATGTGCCAGGAGCGGTCACGGACCGCCCCCGGCACATTAACCCCCGGCACACCGCGATCAAACATGATCGCGGTGTACCGGCGGTACAGGGAAGCATCGCGCAGGGAGGGGGCTCCCTGCGGGCTTCCCTGAGACGATCGGTACAAGGTGATGTACTCACCTCGTACCGAACGTCTTCTCCCTGCAGGCCCCGGATCCAAAATGGCCGAGGGGCTGTATCCGGGTCCTGCAGGGAGCACTTCCGGGTCGGAGCAGGCTGCAGATGAAAGCTGCAGCCTGCTCCGATGAAAGTATGATCGCAGATCTGATAGAGTGCTGTGCACACTATCAGATCTGCGATCTGTGATGTCCCCCCCTGGGACAAAGTAAAAAAGTAAAAAAAAAAATTTCCACATGTGTAAAAAAAAATAAAAAAAAATTCCTAAATAAATAATAATAAAAAAAAAAATATTATTCCCATAAATACATTTCTTTATCTAAAAAAACAAACAAAAACAATAAAAGTACACATATTTAGTATCGCCGCGTCCGTAACGACCCAACCTATAAAACTGGCCCACTAGTTAACCCCTTCAGTAAACACCGTAAGAAAAAAAAAAAAAAACGAGGCAAAAAACAACGCTTTATTACCATACCGCCGAACAAAAAGTGGAATAACACGCGATCAAAAAGACGGATATAAATAACCATGTTACCGCTGAAAACGTCATCTTGTCCCGCAAAAAACGAGCCGCCATACAGCATCATCAGCAAAAAAATAAAAAAGTTATAGTCCTCAGAATAAAGCGATGCCAAAATAATTATTTTTTCTATAAAATAGTTTTTATCGTATAAAAGCGTCAAAACATAAAAAAATGATATAAATGAGGTATCGCTGTAATCGTACTGACCCAACGAATAAAACTGCTTTATCAATTTTACCAAGCGCAGAACGGTATAAACGCCCCTCCCAAAAGAAATTCATGAATAGCTGGTTTTTGGTTATTCTGCCTCACAAAAATCGGAATAAAAAGTGATAAAAAATGGTCACGTGTCCGAAAATGTTACCAATAAAAACGTCAACTCGTCCCGCAAAAAACAAGACCTCACATGACTCTGTGGACCAAAATGTGGAAAAATTATAGGTCTCAAAATGTGGAGACGCAAAAACTTTTTTGCTATAAAAAGCGTCTTTTAGTCTGGTTTCACACTTGCGTTTTTATCTGCATGCGTTTTTTAAAAAAACCGCATGTGTGAAAAAATGCATGTAAACGCGGTAAAACGCATGCGTTTTTATAGAAAAACACAAGAAAACAAGAAAAAAACAAAAAACCCTAACCCTACCCCTAACCCTACCCCTAACCTGAAATACGTGGCACTGAAATACGTGGCACTGAAATATACGTTTATATACGTATATACGTGCCACGATATTTCAGTGGCCACGTATATAAGTGCCACGTATTTAAGTGCCACGTATTTAAGTGCCACGTATTTAAGTGCCACGTATTTAAGTGCCACGTATTTACGTGCCACGTATTTATGTGCCACGTATTTTTCAGTGCCTGAAATACGTGGCACTGAAATACGTGGCACTGAAATATCGTGGCACTGAAGTATTTACGTGCCACGTATTTTTCAGTGCCTGAAATACGTGGCACTGAAATACGTGGCACTGAAATACGTGGCACTGAAATACGTGGCACTGAAATACGTGGCACTTAAATATCGTGGCACTTAAATATCGTGGCACTTAAATACGTGGCACTTAAATACGTGGCACTTAAATACGTGGCACTTAAATACGTGGCACTTAAATACGTGGCACTTATATACGTGGCACTTATATACGTGGTACTTATATACGTGGCACTTATATACGTGGCACTTATATACGTGGCACTTATGACTGTCAGAAAATGTTCAGTAAACGGTTAGGAGTAGGGTTTCAGGTAGAATTGGGGAGTTTCCACTGTTCAGGCACATCAGGGGCTCTCCAAACGCGACATGGCGTCCAATCTCAATTCCAGCCAATTCTGCGTTGAAAAAGTAAAACAGTGCTCCTTCCCTTCCGAGCTCTCCCGTGCGTCCAAAAAGGGGTTTACCCCAACATATGGGGTATCAGCGTACTAGGGACAAATTGAACAACAACTTCTGGGGTCCAAGTTCTCTTGTTATCCTTGGGAAAATAAAAATTTGGGGGGCTAAAAATCATTTTTGTGGGAAAAAAATATGTTTTATTTTCACGGCTCTGCGTTGTAAACTGTAGTGAAACACTTGGGGGTTCAAAGTTCTCACAACACATCTAGATAAGTTCCTTGGGAGGTCTAGTTTCCAATATGGGGTCACTTGTGGGGGGTTTGTACTATTTGGGTACATCAGGGGCTCTGCAAATGCAACGTGACGCCTGCAGACCAATCCATTTAAGTCTGAATTCCAAATGGCGCTCCTTCCCTTCCGAGCTCTGTCATGCGCCCAAACAGTGGTCCCTCCCCACAAATGGGGTATCAGCGTACTCCAGACAAATTGGACAACAACTTTTGGGGTCCAATTTATCCTGATACCCTTGTGAAAATACAAAACTGGGGGCTAAAAAATCATTTTTGTGAAAAAAAAAAAAAATTTTATTTTCACGGCTCTGCGTTATAAACTGTAGTGAAACACTTGGGGGTTCAAAGCTCTCAAAACACATCTAGATAAGTTCCTTAGGGGGTCTACTTTCCAAAATGGTGTCACTTGTGGGGGGGTTTAATGTTTAGGCACATCAGGGGCTCTCCAAACGCAACATGGCATCCCATCTTAATTCCAGTCAATTTTGCATTGAAAAAGTAAAATAGCGCTTCTTCCCTTCTGAGCTCTGCTATGCGCCCAAACAATGGTTTACACCCACATATGGGGTATCGTCGTACTCAGGACAAATTGCACAACAACTTTTGTGGTCTAATTTCTTCTCTTACCCTTGGGGAAATAAAAAAATGGGGGTGAAAAGATCATTTTTGTGAAAAAATATGATTTTTTATTTTTACGGCTCTGCATTATAAACTTCTGTAAAGCACTTGTTGGGTCAAAGTGCTCACCACATATCTAGATAAGTTCCTTAGGGGGTCTACTTTCCAAAATGGTGTCACTTGTGGGGGGTTTCAATGTTTAGGCACATCAGGGGCTCTCCAAATGCAACATGGCGTCCCATCTCAATTCCAGTCAATTTTGCATTGAAAAGTCAAATGGCGCTCCTTTGCTTCCAAGCTCTGCCATGCGCCCAAACTGTGGTTTACCCCCACATATGGGGTATCAGCGTACTCAGGACAAATTGTACAACAACTTTTGGGGTCTATTTTCTCCTGTTACCCTTGGTAAAATAAAACAAATTGGAGCTGAAATAAATTTTGTGTGAAAAAAAGTTAAATGTTCATTTTTATTTAAACATTCCAAAAATTCCTGTGAAACACCTGAAGGGTTAATAAACTTCTTGAAAGTGGTTTTGAGTACCTTGAGTGGTGCAGTTTTTAGAATGGTGTCACACTTGGGTATTTTCTATCATATAGACCCGTCAAAATGACTTCAAATGAGATGTGGTCCCTAAAAAAAAATGGTGTTGTAAAAATGAGAAATTGCTGGTCAACTTTTAACCCTTATAACTCCGTCACAAAAAAAAGTTTTGGTTCCAAAATTGTGCTGATGTAAAGTAGACATGTGGGAAATGTTATTTATTAAGTATTTTGTGTGACATACGTCTGTGATTTAAGGGCATAAAAATTCAAAGTTGGAAAATTGCGAAATTTTCAAAATTTTCGCCAAATATTTGTTTTTTTCACAAATTAACGCAAGTTATATCGAAGAAATTTTACCACTAACATGAAGTACAATATGTCACGAGAAAACAATGTCAGAATCGCCAAGATCCGTTGAAGCGTTCCAGAGTTATAACCTCATAAAGGGACAGTGGTCAGAATTGTAAAAATTGGCCCGGTCATTAACGTGCAAACCACCCTCGGGGCTTAAGGGGTTAATGAGAAAAAAATGAACTTTTTAGAATTTCCCAAATAGCTGCAATGAAACAAAGAGTAAAAAATTTAATGAGGTCTGAATACTTTTGTACCCACTGTACTTACTATTATGGGAAACTTGAACGCCAAAATGGGTCATGTCAAACATGGAACCATTGTTGGAAACTTTGGACGTGGTGAACAATATCAACTGTCCATCATGAACAACTCCTTCCAAAATCACAAACGGAGACTCTACACATAGACATCACCGAATGGGGCCTATAAGAATTCAATTGACTAAGTGAATGTTCTCCAAAGATGGAGGTTATCAATCATTACTGTGAAACAAGGCCAGGAACTAACTGTGGAATGGATCATGAAGTTTTTCAAAGATTAGAGTCAAGCTATGGAAACAGACTAGTTAAAAGGCTGTAATCAACTTCTAATTGACCAACATACCTGAAGTTTTTTGGAAAGATCTGCTCAACTTATTTACATCACTGGACATGGATGAAAAATAGTCTGAGGAATTATGACCACACATTAAAACGATTATTACTAAAGAAGCCAGTAAGACAAAAAACAAGTGGTGGAGGAGACCCCCCCTGCCACCAAGGATAACATAAGAGACCCTAAAGGTCACTGAAGAAAGACAAATGGCAAAAGCAAGAGGTAACAAGCAGGACACAGACATGAATAGTAAAAGACTAAAGAGAGAGACACTCCAGCAGACAACAATCTTTATTACCCAAAATTATGTGCAGAAAAAAAATGCAAACATCTGAGGGTCAAGACAAGGAAGACATTCCTTAAGATCACAGAAATATAACTAAAATTTCAACCTAGAATGGGCATATTGAAAGACACCCACAGGAACAAACTGAGAGAGAACAGATCAAGAAAAAATGTAAATAGTACAGGGAGTACCCATACAAAAATGACTCGGGATACGGGAAGAAACTAAGAGTGGAAATGATAGTGCCGAACATCTGGAAAGATGAAATTGTTGCTGCAGTAAAGTGTATGTCAAACAAGAAAGTGCCTGGTTGTGACAATATTCCAATGAAGTTAATCAGGTCATCTGAAGCAGCTGATGTCATCACATGCCTGTATCAAAAGATATGGAGGACTGGTAAATGGCCCGAGGAATGAACAAGATCCGTGTGTATTCCTATTCTGAAGATCGGAGATGCTACTGATTTTGGAAACTATTGGACTACTGTGCTCATACCTCCTGCAAGCAAAATATTTCTGAAGATTCTACAAAGACAGTTACAGCATTACTTTGATGAAGAGCTGTCAGAGGAACAAGCAGGATTCAGAAAAGGAATAGAAACAAGAGATATAATTCCTAACAGTAGATAGATAATAGAAAAGGCTAAAGAATACAACAAGGACATCTATTTTTGATTCATCGTCTAGAGCAAAGAATGTGACTGTGCTGATCACCAGAAACTTTGGAATACCATGAAGGATATGGGTGATCAGCCTCATACGAAACCTTAACATCATCCAAGAAGCAACATTCCGAACAGAACAAGGCGACACAACATGGTTCAAGGTAGAGAGAGGCGTCAGACAAGGCTGCATCTTGTCACCATTTCTCTTCAATGAATATGTAGAAACTGTTTTAGAAGGTTAGACTTGCTGTAAAAGAGGAAGGAATCAAAATTGCTCTACAAATCATCAACAATCTTAACCCCTTAGTGACAGAGCCAATTTGGTACTTAATGACCAGGCCAATTTTTACAATTCTGACCACTGTCATTTTATGAGGTTATAACTCTGGAACGCTTCAACGGATCCTGCTGATTCTGAGATTGTTTTTTCGTGACATATTGTACTTCATGTTAGTGGTAACATTTCTTCGATATTACTTGCGATTATTTATGAAAAAAATGGAAATATTGCAAAAATTTTTGCAATTTTCAAACTTTGTATTTTTATGCCCTTAAATCAGAGAGATATGTCACAAAAAAATAGTTAATAAATAACATTTCCCACATGTCTACTTTACATCAGCACAATTTTGGAAACAAAATTTTTTTTTGTTAGGGAGTTATAAGGGTTTTAAAATTGACCAGCAATTTCTCATTTTTACAACACCATTTTTTTAGGGACCACATCACATTTGAAGTCATTTTGAGGGGTCTATATGATAGAAAATAACCAAGTGTGACACCATTCTAAAAACGGCACCCCTCAAGGTGCTCAAAACCACATTCAAGAAGTTTATTAACCTTTTACGTGCTTCACAGGAACTGAAACCATGTGGAAGGCAAAAATGAACATTTACCTTTTTTTTGCAAACATTTTACTTCAGAACCATTTTTTTTATTTTCACAAGTGTAAAAACAGAAATTTTACCATAAATGCTGTTGTGCAATTTCTCCTGAATACGCCAATACCCCATATGTGGGGGTAAAACACTGTTTGGGCGCACCGCAGAGCTTGGAAGAGAATGAGCGCCGTTTGGCTTTTTCAATGCAGAATTGGCTCGAATTGAGATCGGATGCCATGTCACGTTTAGAGAGCCCCTGATGTGCCTAAACAGTGGAAACCCCCACAAGTGACACCATTTTGGAAACTAGACCCCTTAAGGAACTTATCTAGATGTGTGGTGAGCACTTTGAGCCCCCAAGTGCTTCACAGAAGTTTATAAAGTAGAGCCGTGAAAATAAAAAATCGCATTTGTTTACACAAAAATGATCTTTTCGCCCACAAATTCTTATTTTCACATGGATAACAGGAGAAATTAGACCACAAACTTTGATGTGCAATTTCTCCTGAGTATGTTGATACCCCATATGTGGGGGTAAACCACTGTTTGGGCGCACCGCAGAGCTTGGAAGAGAAGGAGTGCCGTTTTACTTTTTCAATGTAGAATTGGCTGGAATTGAGATTGGACGCCATGTGGCGTTTGGAGAGCCCCTGATGTGCCTAAACAGTAGAATCCCCCTACAAGTGACACCATTTTGGAAACTAGACCCCTTAAGGAACTTATCTAGATATGTGGAGAGCACTTTAAACCCCCAGGTGCTTCACGGAAGTTTATAGCGTAGAGCCGTGAAAATAAAAAGTCGCATTTTTTCTACAAAAATGATTTTTTGCCCCCAAATTTTTATTTTGATAAGGGTAACAGGAGAAATTAGACCACAAAAGTTGTTGTGCAATTTCTCCTGAGTACGTTGATACCCCATATGTGGGGGTAAACCACTGTTTGGGCGCACCGCAGAGCTTGGAAGAGAAGGAGTGCCGTTTTACTTTTTCAATGTAGAATTGGCTGGAATTGAGATCGGACACCATGTCGCGTTTGGAGAGCCCCTGATGTGCCTACAGTACAGTAGAAACCCCGAACAAGTGACCCCATTTTGGAAACTACACCACTTAAGGAACTTATCTAGATGTGTGGTGAGTAGTGTTGAGCATTCCGATACCGCAAGTATCGGGTATCGGCCGATACTTGCGGTATCGGAATTCTGATACCGGGATTCCGATACTTGCCGCGTATCGGATACCGGATTAGGAAGTTCCCAGATTCAAAATTCCGAAATTCAGCCAATGAGAATGATTCCAAGTGTGGGCACATCCTGTTTAGCATGGAGGGCATGAAACTACTGGCAAGGCTGTGATTGGCTGCTGAAATGATGTCATGATGCAGTTTAAAAGTCGCTGGCGCCATTTTGCGATCACTCTGCTGTGAATTCAGTTAGTGACAGGACGCTGTTTGCTGACTGAGGGACAGTTTAGAGATAGCGATTTGCTTCTTTGTGCTTTCCAAAGGCTAATTTAGCAACCGCTGTGTTCACCTACTATTCACCTTGCTTTTGCCTTGTAGCGCTGTTTTCACAGCGATCTGCAAGGTCTGTGTGTGTGTGTGTGTGTGTGAGTGCAGCCCACTCTCTAGTCTGAGTGCAGCCACATAGGTCATCCATAGCTGGTTGTATTCAGTTCAGGGAGGGTGGTTCATTGCCTCATACTGTTCTTTTTTTTTTTTTTTTTTCAAGTAGTGTAGTCTGCTGCTAATTTATTCAAAAAAATCCTATTAGTGTCTTTCCACCCGTCTCCAGCTAATTTGTGGAAAAACACTACATAGGATAAAGTAGAGGAGGGTTTTTGGGCCTTGCAGTGCCGTTTACGGCTGTCTGCACGGTCTCCGTGTGACTGCAGCTCGCCCTGTAGTCTGTGAGCAGCCGTAGCCTGGTTGTCTCCAGCTCAGGGTTGTTCACTGCGTCATACCGCCAAATCAATTTTAATTTTTTTTCAAGTAGTGTAGTCTGCTGCTAATTAATTTAAAAAAATCCTATTAGTGTCTTTCCACCCGTCTCCAGCTAATTTGTGGAAAAACACTACATAGGATAAAGTAGAGGAGGGTTTTTGGGCCTTGCAGCGCCGTTTACGGCTGTCTGCACGGTTTCCGTGTGACTGCAGCTCGCCCTGTAGTCTGTGAGCAGCCGTAGCCTGGTTGTCTCCAGCTCAGGGTTGTTCACTGCGTCATACCGCCAAATCAATTTTAATTTTTTTTCAAGTAGTGTAGTCTGCTGCTAATTAATTTAAAAAAATCCTATTAGTGTCTTTCCACCCGTCTCCAGCTAATTTGTGGAAAAACACTACATAGGATAAAGTAGAGGAGGGTTTTTGGGCCTTGCAGCGCCGTTTACGGCTGTCTGCACGGTCTCCGTGTGACTGCAGCTCGCCCTGTAGTCTGTGAGCAGCCGTAGCCTGGTTGTCTCCAGCTCAGGGTTGTTCACTGCGTCATACCGCCAAATCAATTTTAATTTTTTTTCAAGTAGTGTAGTCTGCTGCTAATTAATTTAAAAAAATCCTATTAGTGTCTTTCCACCCGTCTCCAGCTAATTTGTGGAAAAACACTACATAGGATAAAGTAGAGGAGGGTTTTTGGGCCTTGCAGCGCCGTTTACGTCTGTCTGCACGGTCTCTGTGTGACTGCAGCTCTATCTGTTGTCAGTTCAGCCCCCAAAAAAGAAATAAATAATAAAGTTCACCAAACACACCAGTTACACCACTTTACATTTCTGTAGGCCACATTAGCTCATATTAAAGTCTAGTCTAGTCCACACTTTAGAAAATTAGTGTTTCTTATACCTGTTAGGAGGAGTTGCTCAGGAATAAGCACACAAATCCGTTAGTACTTTTCTGCTTATCTTTATCAGTCAACCAAGATGAAGAAGGCAGTGAGTAAGGCACGTGGGCGTGGGCGCGGAGCAGGGAGGGGACGTGGGGATTCTGTGCCTGCTGCGGGCACCGGTGACTCATCAGCACCCACTTTCACCAGGCAACAGTCGTTCATGCGCAGCTTTGTGTCAGAGCGCCGTACACCGCTGCTGCGTCAAGACCAAATTGAAGCTGTTGTCGGATGGATGGCAGCTAATGCATCAACTTCCATTAGTGCCACATCCTCTCAGACACAGAGCACTGGAGAGCAGCCATCTGTCTCTTCACCACCTGCCAAATTGCCCAGGCAGACAGAGAGCCCAGGACAGGAGCCGTCTCTACTTCTGTTCTCTGAATCTCTTGGCTTGGAAACAGGGGGCCAGCCAAGCAGCATTGGAGAAATGGAAGAAGAGGCAGGGTGCAGTGATGCCCAACAGCTTTTTCTGTCTTCCTCTGAAGAGGCGGGTGGGCCAGTGGCTCCGGTCACCACATCGCAGGCCGCATCAGCTGATGATGACACTCAGGTGCCACTTACTGGTGCGTGCTCTGCTGCTGAGACTACCCAGGAGGAGCAGTTGGGGGCAGAGGGTAGTTTAGATGATGAGGTCCTCGACCCATCTTGGCGTGAGGGACAGGAAGGTGGTGGGAGCAGCTCTGAGGAAGAGATTCCCCGTACGGCCCAAAGAGGGAGAGGGAGGGGGAAGACCGCGGATCCTGCAGCCTCCGCTTTGGCACCCGTTAGGAGCATGTCTCTTCCAAAAGCCAAAAAGGGCGCTCCCAAGACTTGCAGTGCCTGGTCCTTTTTTGACACAGTTGCAGATGACATTTGCTATGTCAGATGCAACGTGTGTCATCAAAAAGTCAAAAGAGGTCGAAATGTCAGCAACCTCAATACCTCCAACATGTGGAAACATGTGCGCAACAGGCACCCGGCGGAGTTAGAAAAACACACTGAAGAGGTAGGCCAACCAACAGCGGCAGCTACCACCTCTTCAGCTCGTGTTGCCTCTTCCTCTAGCTCACACGCAGCTGGTTCGGCTTCCTCCCAGGATCGCCGTGGAAGAACCTCTGGCCCTGTTGTCCAGAGACCCGCTGTAATTCCACCCGCAGCACCACTTTCCCAGTCATCCACACACTCCCAGCCCAGTCTACAGCCATCGGTAGTACAGGCATGGGAGAAAAGGCGGCCTTTCTCGTCAAACCACCCACGAGCACAGGCTCTGACTGCAGGCATTGCCAAACTGCTGTCACTGGAAATGCTGTCATTCAGGCTGGTGGAGACTGACAGCTTCCGTGACTTGATGTCATTGGCAGTCCCACAGTACAATGTGCCCAGCCGCTTTTACTTCAGCAGGCAAGCCGTCCCTGCCCTGCATAAGCATGTGGAGGGACACATAAAACACGCGCTTCTGAACGCCGTCAGTAGCAAGGTCCACCTCACCACCGATGCGTGGACCAGTCAACATGGACAGGGGCGATACCTTTCCCTCACTGCCCATTGGGTTAATGTCGTTGAGACGGGTACAGACCGTGCGAGTGGCGCAGGACGTGTCCTGCCCACTCCAAGGATTGCAGGAATCCATTCTGTACGCATTGACTCCTCCTCTTACACCAGTTCCTCAGAATCATCGCTGCAGGAGCCGTCACAGTCCACCTCCACATGGACCCGTGATGAACGTGTACCTGTTACGACCGACATGAGCACAGCCGTGGCCAAACGTCAACAGGCCGTGTTGAAATTAATTTTTTTGGGGAATCGTAGCCACACAGCGCAGGAGCTCTGGAATGCCATCAAGCAGGAGAGCGATGTGTGGTTTGTGCCAGCGAATCTCCAGCCAGGCATGGTAGTGTGTGATAATGGCCGAAATCTGGTGGCAGCTCTGGGCCTCGGCAACCTCACTCACATCCCATGTCTGGCACATGTGCTCAATTTGGTCGTGCAGAGTTTTTTGAGGGACTATCCGGATCTTGATGCACTGCTGCACAAGGTCCGCCTAGAGTGTGCTCACTTGCGGCGTTCCAGCACGGCAAAAGCGCGCATTGCGGCTCTGCAGCGCCGACACCGCCTGCCGGAACATCGCATCATATGTGACCTACCTACCAGGTGGAATTCCACGTTACATATGTTGGAGCGGTTGTGTGAGCAGCAGCAAGCTGTAATGGAGTACCAGCTGCTTCAGGCGCAAAAAAGTCGCAGTCAGCGCCGTACAGACTTCACAACCACAGAGTGGGCCACTATGAATGACGTCTGCCAGGTTTTGCGTCCCTTTGATTATTCCACGCGGATGGCGAGTGCAGATGATGCACTAGTCAGCATGACTGTCCCCCTTATCTGCCTGCTTGAAAAATCACTGCAAGCGCTAAGGGATGATGTTCTGGAAGAGGTGGAGGATGAGGATTCACCATTTCCATCATCTTCTGGACAGTCAGCGCCACGTGGTTCCTCACAAACGCGTAGGCAGGGGACAGTTTGTGAGGAGGATGAGGAGGAGTCAATGGAGGAGGAAGACGTCCGTCCAGAGGAGGGAGTTACCGAATTGTCCAGTACTCAGTGTGTACAGCGAGGGTGGGGTGATGACGAGCAGGCAGAGATCACGCCTCCAGCAGGGGACAGCGTTTCTTGGGCAGTTGGCAGTCTGCAGCACATGGTGGATTACATGCTGCAGTGCCTGAGAAACGACCGCCGCATCGCCCACATTCTCAACATGTCTGATTATTGGGTGTTCACCCTCCTCGATCCTCGCTACCGGGACAACGTAGAAAGCCTCATCACACCGTTGAACCGGGAGCGAAAAATGCGGGAGTACCAAGACACACTGGTCAATTCCATCATCTTCTCCATTCCAACTGAGAGAAGTGCTGCTAGTGCATTACAAAGCAGCTCAGTGCGTCCAGGCAGTGGAGGAGGCTCTGCACAAAGAGGGAGCAGAAGCAGTGCCTCTGCCGAAGGCAAGACCAGTATGGCCCAACTGTGGCACAGTTTTCTGTGCCCCCCACAAAAGTCTACACCATCACAGACGGCTCCAGTCAGCAGGAGGCAACGGTTCCGTCAGATGGTGACAGACTACATGTCTTGCCCTCTTGCTGTACTCCCAGACGGCTCTTCCCCTTTCAAGTTTTGGGTCTCAAAGCTGGATACATGGCCAGAGCTAAGCCAGTATGCATTGGAGGTGCTGTCTTGCCCTGCGGCCAGTGTATTATCGGAACGTGTCTTTAGTGCTGCAGGTGGTGTACTAACTGACCGTCGCATGCGACTATCCTCCGATAACGTTGACCGGCTTACTTTCCTGAAAATGAACAAGGCCTGGATCTCGCAGGAATTTGCCACTCCTCCTCCTGATTAAATAATTAGGTCACTGTATACGTTATCCAGGTCTCCTGTTGTGTTCATCTTTCTACCACCTGAACTTAAATTCCTGTGCTCCAACACCGCCAGTTGAGGCTCAGAAGTGCCGTCTGCACAGTCAAAACATACGACCCAGTGTTATTGGGTTTCAGTAACGTCAGCTGATCCCCAGCTGTGTAGCCGGCAATGTGTCATGCGACCGCCACGCTGACACAACAACTGAAATGTAAGGGAATCTGTCCCCCCCCCCCAAGGCGTTTGTTACTGAAAGAGCCACCTTGTGCAGCAGTAATGCTGCACAAGGAAAAGGTAGCTATTTTTGTTTAGCTCCTTGCACACGCAGAACTTAACACTTATAAAATGTGTCCACTGATACCGTAAAACCGTCCCGGAGGTGGGACTTTCCTTCGTAATGTGACGCAGCACAGCCGTCATTCCTACCCCCACGGCGCCGCGCACCGGCTCCTCAGCGTTGTTTTATTCCGTCCCGGAGCCTGCGCTGTTATGTTATCCCGTGGCCAGGCACACTTAGCGCTGCCCGTCTTCTGGCATCATTTGGTGTCAGGATGGCTGCGCCTGTGCGGCCGCGCTGGCAGAGAGCCCGCCTCACAGTGTCTTCTGATTTAATCCCACTGGGGGCCTGGGATCCATGGACATGCGCAGTGCATATCTGAACCTCCACCTCTCACTCATTTCCCTATGGCTTCTTCAGACTGTTCGGTGTCAGCTGGTCCCTAATAGCATGCCACGGCCGTGACACCGCACAGTCTTAAGAAGCCGTAGGGAGGGGAGTGAGAGGCGAGGATATGCACTGCGCATGTCCATGGATCCCAGGCCCCCAGTGGGATTAAATCAGAAGACACTGCGAGGCGGGCTCTCTGCCAGCGCGGCCGCACAGGCGCAGCCATCCTGACACCAAATGATGCCAGAAGACGGGCAGCGCTAAGTGTGCCTGGCCACGGGATAACATAACAGCGCAGGCTCCGGGACGGAATAAACCAACGCTGAGGAGCCGGTGCGCGGCGCCGGGGGGGTAGGAATGACGGCTGTGCTGCGTCACATTACGAAGGAAAGTCCCACCTCCGGGACGGTTTTACGGTTGCAGGGGACACATTTTATAAGTGTTTAGTTCTGTGTTTGCAAGGAGCATGATGAAAAGAGCCACCTTTTCCTTTTGCATCTTTTGTGCTGCACAAGCTGGCTCTTTCAGCTACAAACGCCTTGGGGGGGGGGGGGTTAAAGGTTCCCTTTCGACTTTCTCAGGCTTCGGCCTACATTGTGTTCCTCTGCTTTTCCACCTGTCCCTGGGCTCCAACACCGCCAGTTGCCGTCCAGAAGTGCTGTACGCACAGTCAACAGTCGCTCCTCTGTTATTGGGGTTCAGTAACGTCAGCTGTTCCCCTGCTGTGTGTGTGGCAATCCCTCCTACCTCCTCCAACCTCCTCCTCCTCCACCTGCCCCTGGGCTCCAACACCGCCAGTTGCCGTCCAGAAGTGCTGTACGCACAGTCAACAGTCGCTCCTCTGTTATTGGGGTTCAGTAACGTCAGCTGTTCCCCTGCTGTGTGTGTGGCAATCCCTCCTACCTCCTCCAACCTCCTCCTCCTCCTCCACCTGCCCCTGGGCTCCAACACCGCCAGTTGCCGTCCAGAAGTGCTGTACGCACAGTCAACAGTCGCTCCTCTGTTATTGGGGTTCAGTAACGTCAGCTGTTCCCCTGCTGTGTGTGTGGCAATCCCTCCTACCTCCTCCAACCTCCTCCTCCTCCACCTGCCCCTGGGCTCCAACACCGCCAGTTGCCGTCCAGAAGTGCTGTACGCACAGTCAACAGTCCCTCCTCTGTTATTGGGGTTCAGTAACGTCAGCTGTTCCCCTGCTGTGTGTGTGGCAATCCCTCCTACCTCCTCCAACCTCCTCCTCCTCCACCTGCCCCTGGGCTCCAACACCGCCAGTTGCCGTCCAGAAGTGCTGTACGCACAGTCAACAGTCCCTCCTCTGTTATTGGGGTTCAGTAACGTCAGCTGTTCCCCTGCTGTGTGTGTGGCAATCCCTCCTACCTCCTCCAACCTCCTCCTCCTCCACCTGCCCCTGGGCTCCAACACCGCCAGTTGCCGTCCAGAAGTGCTGTACGCACAGTCAACAGTCCCTCCTCTGTTATTGGGGTTCAGTAACGTCAGCTGTTCCCCTGCTGTGTGTGTGGCAATCCCTCCTACCTCCTCCAACCTCCTCCTCCTCCACCTGCCCCTGGGCTCCAACACCGCCAGTTGCCGTCCAGAAGTGCTGTACGCACAGTCAACAGTCCCTCCTCTGTTATTGGGGTTCAGTAACGTCAACTGTTCCCCTGCTGTGTGTGTGGCAATCCCTCCTACCTCCTCCAACCTCCTCCTCCTCCACCTGCCCCTGGGC
Organism: Ranitomeya variabilis; assembly: GCF_051348905.1. Classification (NCBI taxonomy): domain Eukaryota; kingdom Metazoa; phylum Chordata; class Amphibia; order Anura; family Dendrobatidae; genus Ranitomeya; species Ranitomeya variabilis. The sequence continues at coordinate 450,060,833 of NC_135237.1, read as the reverse complement.
TCCAACACCGCCAGTTGCCGTCCAGAAGTGCTGTACGCACAGTCAACAGTCCCTCCTCTGTTATTGGGGTTCAGTAACGTCAGCTGTTCCCCTGCTGTGTGTGTGGCAATCCCTCCTACCTCCTCCAACCTCCTCCTCCTCCACCTGCCCCTGGGCTCCAACACCGCCAGTTGCCGTCCAGAAGTGCTGTACGCACAGTCAACAGTCCCTCCTCTGTTATTGGGGTTCAGTAACGTCAGCTGTTCCCCTGCTGTGTGTGTGGCAATCCCTCCTACCTCCTCCAACCTCCTCCTCCTCCACCTACCCCTGGGCTCCAACACCGCCAGTTGCCGTCCAGAAGTGCTGTACGCACAGTCAACAGTCCCTCCTCTGTTATTGGGGTTCAGTAACGTCAGCTGTTCCCCTGCTGTGTGTGTTGCAATCCCTCCTACCTCCTCCAACCTCCTCCTCCTCCACCTGCCCCTGGGCTCCAACACCGCCAGTTGCCGTCCAGAAGTGCTGTACGCACAGTCAACAGTCGCTCCTCTGTTATTGGGGTTCAGTAACGTCAGCTGTTCCCCTGCTGTGTGTGTGGCAATCCCTCCTACCTCCTCCAACCTCCTCCTCCTCCACCTGCCCCTGGGCTCCAACACCGCCAGTTGCCGTCCAGAAGTGCTGTACGCACAGTCAACAGTCCCTCCTCTGTTATTGGGGTTCAGTAACGTCAGCTGTTCCCCTGCTGTGTGTGTGGCAATCCCTCCTACCTCCTCCAACCTCCTCCTCCTCCACCTGCCCCTGGGCTCCAACACCGCCAGTTGCCGTCCAGAAGTGCTGTACGCACAGTCAACAGTCCCTCCTCTGTTATTGGGGTTCAGTAACGTCAGCTGTTCCCCTGCTGTGTGTGTTGCAATCCCTCCTACCTCCTCCAACCTCCTCCTCCTCCACCTGTCCCTGGGCTCCAACACCGCCAGTTGCCGTCCAGAAGTGCTGTACGCACAGTCAACAGTCCCTCCTCTGTTATTGGGGTTCAGTAACGTCAGCTGTTCCCCTGCTGTGTGTGTGGCAATCCCTCCTACCTCCTCCAACCTCCTCCTCCTCCACCTGCCCCTGGGCTCCAACACCGCCAGTTGCCGTCCAGAAGTGCTGTACGCACAGTCAACAGTCCCTCCTCTGTTATTGGGGTTCAGTAACGTCAGCTGTTCCCCTGCTGTGTGTGTTGCAATCCCTCCTACCTCCTCCAACCTCCTCCTCCTCCACCTGTCCCTGGGCTCCAACACCGCCAGTTGCCGTCCAGAAGTGCTGTACGCACAGAGCCAAACACCTCGCCAATGTGTTAGTGGGGTTCAGCACCGCCAGCTGTTCCCCTGCTGTGTATACGGCAACGTGTACTGCGACCGCCACGCAGGCACAACAAGTTAAATTTAAGGGAACCTGTCCCCCCCCCCAGGCGTTTGTTACTGAAGGAGCCACCTTGTGCAGCAGTAATGATGCAAAGGGAAAAAGTGCCTCTTTTCGTGGTGCTCCTTGCAGATGCTGAACCTAACACTTATGAAATGTGTCCCCTCACAGCGTTCAACCGTCCGGTAGGTGGAACTTTCCTTTGTCATGTGACGCAGCACAGCCGTCATTTTTACCCCCTTGTCGCCGTGCGCCGCCTCCTCAGCGTTGTTTGAATCTGTCCCGGAGCCTGCGCTGTTAGGTTACCCCTTGGCCATGCACACATTTTGCGCTGCCCGTCTTCTGACATCATTTGCTGTCAGGCTGGCTGCGCCTGTGCGGGTGCGCTGTCCGAGATTCAGCCTCGCGGTGTCGTCTAATGTAATCCCACCGCGGGCCTGGGATCCGTGTCCATGCGCAGTGCATATCCTCGCCTCTCACTCCCCTCCCTACGGCTTCTAAAGACTGTTCGGTGTCAGCTGATCCCTAATAGCATGCCACGGCCGTGACACCGCACAGTCTTAAGAAGCCGTTGGGAGGGGTGTGAGAGGCGAGGATATGCACTGCGCATGGACACGGATCCCAGGCCCGCGGTGGGATTACATTAGACGACACCGCGAGGCTGAATCTCGGACAGCGCACCCGCACAGGCGCAGCCAGCCTGACAGCAAATGATGTCAGAAGACGGGCAGCGCAAAATGTGTGCATGGCCAAGGGGTAACCTAACAGCGCAGGCTCCGGGACAGATTCAAACAACGCTGAGGAGGCGGCGCACGGCGACAAGGGGGTAAAAATGACGGCTGTGCTGCGTCACATGACAAAGGAAAGTTCCACCTACCGGACGGTTGAACGCTGTGAGGGGACACATTTCATAAGTGTTAGGTTCAGCATCTGCAAGGACCATAATTAAAAGAGCTAAGTTTACCTTTTCCAGCATTAGTGCTGTACACGATGGCTCTTCCAGCTACAAACGCCTGGGGGGGGGGTTAAAGGTTTCCTTTCAACTTGCTCCAGTGCAGGCTTCGGCCTACACTCCGCTCCCCCTGCTCCTCCTGCTGACCCCGGGCTCCAACACCGCCAGTTGGGGCCCGGTACTGCTAGCTGCACAGAGAAAAACACCTCGCCAATGTGTCAGTGGGGTTCAGCACCGCCAGCTGTTCCCCTGCTGTGCAGCCGGCAACGTGTCCTGCAACAGCCACGCAGGCACAACAGACCCAAAGCTGCCGCCAGTGCAGGCTTCGGCCTACACTCTGCTCCCTCTCCTCCTCCTGCTGACCCCGGGCTCCAACACCGCCAGTTGGGGCCCGGTACTGCTAGCTGCACAGAGAAAAACACCTCGCCAATGTGTCAGTGGGGTTCAGCACCGCCAGCTGTTCCCCTGCTGTGCAGCCGGCATCGTGTCCTGCAAAAGCCACGCAGACACCAGAACTGAAATTGAAGGGAACCTGTCCCCCCTCCCCCAGGCGTTTGTACGTTTTTAAGGCCACCTTGTACAGCGGTAATGCTGCATGTGTGCAAGGTGGCTCATAAACGTATTCTCCTCGCACATGTGGAACGGAAAACACGTCTAAAATGTGTCCTCTGTGTGACCATTTAACCGTCCCGGTGGTGTGACTTTCCTTTGTAATGACACGCTGCAACCCCCTTGGTAGCGCTGCCCGTCTTCTGGCATCATTGTTTGGCTGCCTGCGCCTCTGCGGCCGCCCTGACCCACACAACGCCCCTCGGTGTCTTATTTCTTGGGACTGCGAGGGTGTGTTTGATGGGCATGAGCAGTGCATCAGTTCGCCTGTCCCTCATCTCCTTCCGCCTTCTTCAGACTGTGCGGCTTCATGGCCGTGGCATGCGATAAGGGATCAGCTGACGCCACATAGTCTGAAGCAGGTGTAAGAACCCAAGCGAGAGGCGAACATATGTACTGCGCCAGGCCATGAATCCCAGCCCCGCAGTGTTTTAACTATGTCAATACACTGCGGGGCTGTGATTCATGGGCATCGCGAACCACACCAGCCAACATTAAATGAGGTCAGAAGATGGGCAGCGCTAACAGCGCTAGGCCAGGGGATAACACGACAGCGCAGACTCCTGTACAGCAAATAACAACGCTCAGGAGGCTGCACCCAGCACCAAGGTGGGATTCTTGACATCTGTGCTGCGTCTCATTACAAAGGGAACTCGCGCCTCCAACACAGTTTGACTGTATAAAGGGCTAAATGTTATACGTGTTCCATTCAGCGTGTGCAAGGAGCCAAATTAAAAGAGCAACCTTTGACTTGTGCACCACTACTGCTGCATAAGCTGTGGCTCTTCTACTTTGTAACCCATGAGGGGGGGTTAAAGGTTACCTTTGAAATTGGTTCGATTAGGCTTCGGCCTACACTCTGCTCCCCCTGCAGAGCCCGGGCTCCAACACCGCCAGTTGGGGCCCGGTACTGCTAGCTGCACAGAGAAAAACACCTCGCCAATGTGTCAGTGGGGTTCAGCACCGCCAGCTGTTCCCCTGCTGTGCAGCCGGCAACGTGTCCTGCAACAGCCACGCAGGCACAACAGACCCAAAGCTGCCGCCAGTGCAGGCTTCGGCCTACACTCTGCTCCCTCTCCTCCTCCTGCTGACCCCGGGCTCCAACACCGCCAGTTGGGGCCCGGTACTGCTAGCTGCACAGAGAAAAACACCTCGCCAATGTGTCAGTGGGGTTCAGCACCGCCAGCTGTTCCCCTGCTGTGCAGCTGGCATCGTGTCCTGCAAAAGCCACGCAGACACCAGAACTGAAATTGAAGGGAACCTGTCCCCCCTCCCCCAGGCGTTTGTACGTTTTTAAAGCCACCTTGTACAGCGGTAATGCTGCATGTGTGCAAGGTGGCTCATAAACGTATTCTCCTCGCACATGTGGAACGGAAAACACGTCTAAAATGTGTCCTCTGTGTGACCATTTAACCGTCTCGGTGGTGTGACTTTCCTTTGTAATGACACGCTGCAACCCCCTTGGTAGCGCTGCCCGTCTTCTGGCATCATTGTTTGGCTGCCTGCGCCTCTGCGGCCGCCCTGACCCACACAACGCCCCTCGGTGTCTTATTTCTTGGGACTGCGAGGGTGTGTTTGATGGGCATGAGCAGTGCATCAGTTCGCCTGTCCCTCATCTCCTTCTGCCTTCTTCAGACTGTGCGGCTTCATGGCCGTGGCATGCGATAAGGGATCAGCTGACGCCACATAGTCTGAAGCAGGTGTAAGAACCCAAGCGAGAGGCGAACATATGTACTGCGCCAGGCCATGAATCCCAGCCCCGCAGTGTTTTAACTATGTCAATACACTGCGGGGCTGTGATTCATGGGCATCGCGAACCGCACCAGCCAACATTAAATGAGGTCAGAAGATGGGCAGCGCTAACAGCGCTAGGCCAGGGGATAACACGACAGCGCAGACTCCTGTACAGCAAATAACAACGCTCAGGAGGCTGCACCCAGCACCAAGGTGGGATTCTTGACATCTGTGCTGCGTCTCATTACAAAGGGAACTCGCGCCTCCAACACAGTTTGACTGTATAAAGGGCTAAATGTTATACGTGTTCCATTCAGCGTGTGCAAGGAGCCAAATTAAAAGAGCAACCTTTGACTTGTGCACCACTACTGCTGCATAAGCTGTGGCTCTTCTACTTTGTAACCCCTGAGGGGGGGCTAAAGGTTACCTTTGAAATTGGTTCGATTAGGCTTCGGCCTACACTCTGCTCCCCCTGCAGAGCCCGGGCTCCAACACCGCCAGTTGGGGCCCGGTACTGCTAGCTGCACAGAGAAAAACACCTCGCCAATGTGTCAGTGGGGTTCAGCACCGCCAGCTGTTCCCCTGCTGTGCAGCCGGCAACGTGTCCTGCAACAGCCACGCAGGCACAACAGACCCAAAGCTGCCGCCAGTGCAGGCTTCGGCCTACACTCTGCTCCCTCTCCTCCTCCTGCTGACCCCGGGCTCCAACACCGCCAGTTGGGGCCCGGTACTGCTAGCTGCACAGAGAAAAACACCTCGCCAATGTGTCAGTGGGGTTCAGCACCGCCAGCTGTTCCCCTGCTGTGCAGCCGGCATCGTGTCCTGCAAAAGCCACGCAGACACCAGAACTGAAATTGAAGGTAACCTGTCCCCCCTCCCCCAGGCGTTTGTACGTTTTTAAGGCCACCTTGTACAGCGGTAATGCTGCATGTGTGCAAGGTGGCTCATAAACGTATTCTCCTCGCACATGTGGAACGGAAAACACGTCTAAAATGTGTCCTCTGTGTGACCATTTAACCGTCCCGGTGGTGTGACTTTCCTTTGTAATGACACGCTGCAACCCCCTTGGTAGCGCTGCCCGTCTTCTGGCATCATTGTTTGGCTGCCTGCGCCTCTGCGGCCGCCCTGACCCACACAACGCCCCTCGGTGTCTTATTTCTTGGGACTGCGAGGGTGTGTTTGATGGGCATGAGCAGTGCATCAGTTCGCCTGTCCCTCATCTCCTTCCGCCTTCTTCAGACTGTGCGGCTTCATGGCCGTGGCATGCGATAAGGGATCAGCTGACGCCACATAGTCTGAAGCAGGTGTAAGAACCCAAGCGAGAGGCGAACATATGTACTGCGCCAGGCCATGAATCCCAGCCCCGCAGTGTTTTAACTATGTCAATACACTGTGGGGCTGTGATTCATGGGCATCGCGAACCGCACCAGCCAACATTAAATGAGGTCAGAAGATGGGCAGCGCTAACAGCGCTAGGCCAGGGGATAACACGACAGCGCAGACTCCTGTACAGCAAATAACAATGCTCAGGAGGCTGCACCCAGCACCAAGGTGGGATTCTTGACATCTGTGCTGCGTCTCATTACAAAGGGAACTCGCGCCTCCAACACAGTTTGACTGTATAAAGGGCTAAATGTTATACGTGTTCCATTCAGCGTGTGCAAGGAGCCAAATTAAAAGAGCAACCTTTGACTTGTGCACCACTACTGCTGCATAAGCTGTGGCTCTTCTACTTTGTAACCCCTGAGGGGGGGTTAAAGGTTACCTTTGAAATTGGTTCGATTAGGCTTCGGCCTACACTCTGCTCCCCCTGCAGAGCCCGGGCTCCAACACCGCCAGTTGGGGCCCGGTACTGCTAGCTGCACAGAGAAAAACACCTCGCCAATGTGTCAGTGGGGTTCAGCACCGCCAGCTGTTCCCCTGCTGTGCAGCCGGCAACGTGTCCTGCAACAGCCACGCAGGCACAACAGACCCAAAGCTGCCGCCAGTGCAGGCTTCGGCCTACACTCCGCTCCCTCTCCTCCTCCTGCTGACCCCGGGCTCCAACACCGCCAGTTGGGGCCCGGTACTGCTAGCTGCACAGAGAAAAACACCAGCCAATGTGTCAGTGGGGTTCAGCACCGCCAGCTGTTCCCCTGCTGTGCAGCCGGCATCGTGTCCTGCAAAAGCCACGCAGACACTTGCTCTTGTACCTTCTGCTCCCCATCCTGGTTCCAGTACCGTCAGCTGGTTCCGGGCAGAGCCTTTGGCTTAGGTGCCTCCCTCTGGGTATCCGAGTTCCACCAACGTCAGGTGGTCCTTGGTAGTGCTTTCAGGCACGGGTACCTCCTGCTTAGTAACCGGGTTCCAGTAACGTCAGCTGGTCCTCGGTAGTTCCATTGGCTCTTGGACCTTCGGCTACCCATCCGGGTTCCAGCACCGTCAGCTGGTTCTCGGCACTGTCTTTTGCTCTTGTACCTTCTGCTCCCCATCCTGGTTCCAGTACCGTCAGCTGGTTCCGGGCAGAGCCTTTGGCTTAGGTGCCTCCCTCTGGGTATCCGAGTTCCACCAACGTCAGGTGGTCCTTGGTAGTGCTTTCAGGCACGGGTACCTCCTGCTTAGTAACCGGGTTCCAGTAACGTCAGCTGGTCCTCGGTAGTTCCATTGGCTCTTGGACCTTCGGGTAGCCATCCGAGTTCCAGTTCCATCAGCTGGTTCTCGGCATTTTCTCAGCCTTCTTGTACCTTCTGCTACATTTCCAAGTTCAAGAGACTAAACACGATGACCCGGAAGAACACCCCTAAGATGACGACGACACCAGAGACGACAACCACCGTGATGACGACGACCCTGGAGACGATGACCCTGAAGACCACCGTGATGACGACGACCCCGGAGACGACGACCCTGAAGACCACCCCGATGACGACGACCCGGGAGACGACGACCCTGGAGACGACGACCCTGGAGACGACGACGACCTGGAAGACCGAGAAGCAGAAGAACAAGAGGCTGCAGAACAAAGAGCAGAAGAACATTAAGCATAACACTAAATATCAGAGCAAAAAATATTATCTAAATTATAAGCAGAAGAAGACTAAGCAGTGTATGGGGGTGAGTCCGTTCCTCCTCGTGGTGCCCCTGGATAAAGCCTGATGCTGCAGGCCAAACTGAACGCGGACAAATGTAACTGTTTTGTGACAGGCAGAACGGAAGGTGTAATCTTCAAACTTTTATAGATAACAACTACAGGAATGCCTGTCACAAATAAGAATATGATGAAGAAGTAGAATATGATGAAGATAATAGTAAAATAAAAAGAATATGAACAATGTAACCCAAAAAATAATAGGTAGAAGATGAAGAAGAAGATGAATAAGGTGAAGAAGTTGATGTCAAAGAAGCTGATGATGAGGATAATGAAGAAGAAAGCGTGGGAGACGAAAAAAAGAAGGTGAAGGGCGTTGAAGTAGTGAAACATCAATATGTGGCATAAAAAAATAAAAAAAATTAACATAGTCAAATTCTTTCTAACGCCGAACGTCATCCAAAAAAAAAAAAAACCTGCTATTCTATTACATTGGGCTAAACCTCTGTGCCTTTAATGTCTCCGCCACGTTCCCCAATACATCCTACATTATTCTTAGTTGTTTTCCTTCATGTAGAATGAACCTACAAGTGTATAAAGGGTTTATTTTAATTCCGATATTTTCGTCCCATTGACTTGCATTGGGATCGGGTATCGGTATCGGATTGGATCCGATATTTTGACGGTATCGGCCGATACTTTCCGATACCGATACTTTCCGATATCGGAAAGTATCGCTCAACACTAGTGGTGAGCACTTTAAACCCCCAAGTGCTTCACAGAAATTTATAAAGTAGAGCCGTGAAAATAAAAAATCCTTTTTTGTTCCTCAAAAATGATTTTTTTAGCCTGCAATTTTTTATTTTCTCAAGGGTAACAGGAGAAATTGGACCACAAAATTTATTGTGCAATTTATGCTGAGTAGGCTGATACTTCATATGTTGGGGTAAACCTCTGTTTGGGTGCATGGCAGAGCTCGGAAGGGATGGAGCGCCGTTTTGGAATGCAGACTTTGATAGAATGGTCTGCGGGCGTTATGTTGCGTTTGCAGAGCCCCTGATGTACCTAAACAGTAGAAACCCCCACAAGTGACCCCATTTTGGAAACTAGACCCCCCAAGGAACTTATCTCGATGTGTTTTGAGAACTTTGAATGCCAAACTGCTTCACAGAAGTTTATAATGCAGAGTCGTGAAAATAAAAAATATTTTTTCTTTCCACAAAAAAGATTTTTTAGCCCCCAAATTTTTATTTTCACAAGCGTAACAGGAGAAATTGGACCCCAAAATTTGCTGTCCAATTTATCCCGAGTACGCTGATGCCCCATATGTGGGGGTAAACCACTGTTTGGGTGCACGGCAGAGCTCGGAAGGGAGGGAGCGCCATTTGACTTTTTGAGCGCAAAATTGGCTGTGGCGTTTAGAGACCCCATGATGTACCTAAACAGTGGAAACCCCCCAAATCTAACTCCAACCCTAACACCAACACACCCCTATGGCTTCTTTCACACTTCAGTTGTTTGGCGTCAGTCAGCTCCGACATAATGACGGATCGACGGATCCGTCACAATTGTTGAGAAAACGGTTCTAATGGATCCGTTTTTTTGACGGATCCGTTACTTGGGGGTTGTCTGGGAAAAGTATCTACTTTTTGGAGCATGCGCAATTGAAAAAGCGGATTGGGGCGACGGATCCACCGAAATGACGGTAACGACGGATCCGTCGCCCATAGGCGGCCATTCTATGGAATGACCAACGCGATGGATCCATCGCGAACCGCCATTTTGGCGCAGATAAAAAATGTTGCAATGGCCGTCAATGTCTAGATGACATCCGCCAAATCTCGACGGATCCGTCTATGGGAAAATAGCGGATCTGCCCAAAAAAATGGCGGATCCGCTATTTGACGAAAATGGCGGTTTCAGACTGAAGCCAAAAGACTGAAGTGTGAAAGAGTCCTAACCCTAATGCCAACCCGATCCATAATCCTAATCACAACCCTAAGGATAATCGCAACCCTAACCCCAAAACAACCATAACCCTAATCAGAACCCTAAATCCAACACACCCCTGATCCTAATCTCAACCCTAACCTCAAACCTAACCCTAATCCCAATACACCCCTAATCCCAACCCTAACCTTAACCCTAATCCCAAACCTAACCCTAATCCCAACCCTAATCCAAACCCTAATCCCAACTCTAACCCTAACTTTAGCCGCAACCCTAGTCCTAACTTTAGCCCCAACCCTAAGCCTAACTTTAGCCCCAACTCTAACTCTAGCCCTAACTTTAGCCCCAACCCTAGCCCTAACCTTAATTTTAGCCCCAGCCCTAACCCTAAATTTAGCCCCAACCCTAACCCTAAATTTAGCCCCAACCCTAACCCTAAATTTAGCCCTAACCCTAACCCTAGCCCTAACACTAGCCCTAACCCTAACCCTAATTTTAGCCCCAACTCCTCTCTCCTGCCGGCCGGCAGATGGCAGCAGAGAGTGGGCGCACTGCGCATGTGCCCGCCATATTCTTTCCATAGGAAGAAGCCGGCGGGCAGGAGGGGACGCAGGAGGACCCAGGGACACCGGTAAGTATGATAGGGTCCCCGAACCCCCCTATTTCTCTGTCCTCTGATGTGCGATCACATCAGAGGATAGAGAATTACACATCGCTTTTTTTTTCGGTCGCCGGTAAACAGTTAATTACCGGTGATCGCAAAACAGGGGTTGGTAAAAACCGACCCCGATCATGTTCTTTGGGGTCTCTGCTACCCCCAGCAGCCGAGACCCCAAAGATCTCCCAGGTGCCGGCAGGCGGGCGCATTTTTTTGCCGGAAGAAGATGGCGGCGCCCATCGGGAGCCACGAGGAGCACCGGGGGAGACAGGTGAGTATCGGGGGACGATCGGGGACCCCATTTCTCTGTCCTCTGATGTGCGATCACATCGGAGGACAGAGAAATTAAATGGGAAATCGCGTTTTGTTTTTTTTTTGCGACCGCCGGTAAACGTTTAATTACCGGCGATCGCAACTCGGGGGTCGGTAAAAAACCCCCGAATCATGTTCTCTGGGGTCTCGGCTACCGCCGGTAACCGAGACCCCAGAGAAAATCCAACTCTGGGGGGTGCTATTCACTTTTTCCACAGCGCCGTTAATTAACGGCGCTGTGGTTTAAGTACCCTTAGCGGCCGCCATTAAAAGGCGTATCGGCGGTCGTTAAGGGGTTAAATACTCAGACGATACAACGTTGATAGCAGCAAATGAATGAAGGATTTATTAAAAATTGTCAAGATGGAAAGTTTGAACATGGATTGCTACTCAATACAAAAAAGACAGAGATATTGACTACTGCTAGGTACAACCAGGTTTAATTTAAGATGGATGGAGACAAACTGGAAGTTGTAATGAACTTTAACCTACTTGGATTAATGATCACTCATGATGCAGTGATGACATCGGCGGTCAATAGGAGATTGACCATGGGCAAATCAACAATGAAGTCATTGGACAAGGTTTTCAAATAGAAGAACATTTCACTGGCTATTAACACATGGCTTGTACATAGTCTGGTCTTTTCTGAAGTAACGTATGGATGCAAAACCTCAGCAATAAACAAGACAGAAGAAGAATTGATGACTTTGAAATGTGGTGCTGGAGAAGGATGTTATCAATACAATGAATGGCAAGAAAAACAAACAAATCATTCTTGGAACAAATGAAGCCATACATATCACTTGCAGTAGGTATTACCAAGCTATGACTTGCCTACTTTGGACACATCATAAGAAGAGAGCAATCACTCGAGAAGGATGTCATGGTCGAAAGAATAGAAGGAATAAGGCAAAGAGGAATACCAGAAACCTGATGGCTTGAAACAAAAAAATATCAGAGAAGACACTGGTGGATATATCTAGACTTGTACAAGATCGTTCTTCCTGTAGATCGTTCATCCAGCATGTCACAGTGGCTCGATATCAAGCTGAATGCCTTTAAAATAAAATTAATAAAAAATTAAATCATGTGAATACGGGTACACATATCACATTGCTCAAAACATGACATCTGTATAATACAATAGAATACGCAAAAAAGAAATGGCCTAGAGCCCTAGAATGAACACCGGGCTGGATATGCAACGCACCTGAAGTATAAAGAACTAAATAGTGAACAGAGAGCAGCAGGAGCAATTAGAGTGATAAATGTTGAGGTTTTTTTTTATTTTGAACCATTTGCGGGCCCTCTATTATTAAATAAGATGGCAGTTGCAGCTGGCAACCATTTTCCTGAATTTGGGTGGTGCAAGTTTTAAAAAATCTGTATTCTCTCGAATGAAGATTTTTGTAGCATTCGAGTAAAACACTGGAATAAAGCTGTCCATCTCTACATCATATTAACCCTGTTGAGGAATATTTGGAGACAGTTTCCTAAAAAATGTTAAATTATTACATATGAGCCAATTAAATCATAATGCAATTTGTAATGGGTTTCTTAAAAAATGTGAATATGCTAAAATCAAACATTTTTGCCTTTTGATATGCACAAATGTTGTCAAATGGCAGAAAACATGCTGTAGAATATTCAGGCAGTGCAGTATCAGACTAACTACTTTGCTTTCCTTCTTTAGGTCTCCTTCACACGTCCTGGTAATTTCAGTACAGGAAAAAAAAGTACTGGTGAGATCCGTGGTCCGTGTCCATATGCCATCTGTATGTACGTATGTGATATCCGTGTGACATCCGTGTATCTGTGTGCTGTCCGCATGACACATACTGGCACTGGGGAAAAGCAGTACAGTTTGCGCTGATCCCATGCCCTGGCTGCTGAAGGCAGCTCCCATCATTGTTGTGTGGTCTCTTTGTGATCAGGCGACAATGATGGTAGTTATATTCTGTGTCACTCCTGTGTAAAATTAAGAATAAAAAAAATGGTATGGGCTCCACGCAATTTTCTTAACAAGCATAGTGAAAGCCACTGACCGGGAGCTGATGTTAATAATCTGGCCAAAGGGACAATATCCCAAAAGGTTCCCAGGCTATTAATAACAGCTCACAGCTCTTCTCCTAGCCTTTACTGGGGAATTAATGGGAGACTCCAGAAAAGAAACAACTTAGGGACCGCCTATAAATTCAAACCTGCAAAGGCTAAACAGACAGCTGTGGGCTGATATTAATGGCCTGGGAAGGGGATAGAGACATTGCCTCCTCTCCCAGGCTACTAACATCAGCCCTCAGCCACTCCAGAAATTGTGATGTCAGCTTTGTATTGTCAGGTAACATCAAGCCCAGGGGTTAGTAATAGAGAGGTTTTTATAAAATGCCTCCATTACTAAAGCCATAGCAAAGTTTGAAATAAACACATAGAAAGAATAAAATTCTTTATTTGAAATCAAATTCAACACACTGTTTTACATATTTGTAAAAAAATCAAGAACAAAGTTATATTCACCTTTTACGCCTAAAATCCATTGAAACTCATATCCCCTGTAAAAGACCAAAAACAATAGAAAAATATCCATCACCTGCCCGATGTGAAGATAATTCTCCAAGGGATGCCCATATCCCCTGCAAAAAAAACCCCAATAAATAACCAATTCGCTCACCTGTCCGATGTGAAGATAATCCATACTGTCCCACGCCGTAATCTATCTTTGCTACATCTGGTTTTCAATTTGACAACCAGACTAAATATTAGACTCACAATCTCGACAAAATATCTATATCAAGGGTCTCAAAAGTAACCTACTATATAATTGTCTAAGGGTCACTTCCGTCTGTCTGTCTTTCTGTCTGTCTGTCTGTCATGGATATTCATTGGTCGCGGCCTCTGTCTGTCATGGAATCCAAGTCGCTGATTGGTCTCGCCAGCTGCCTGTCATGGCTGCCGCGACCAATCAGCGACGGCCACAGTCCGATTAGTCCCTCCCTACTCCCCTGCAGTCAGTGCCCGGCACCCGCTCCATACTCCCTGCAGTCACCGCTCACACAGGGTTAATGCCAGCGGTAACGACCCGCATTATGCCGCGGGTAACTCACTCCATTACAGCCGCTATTAACCCTGTGTGACCAAGTTTTTATTATTGATGCTGCCTATGCAGCGTCAATAGTAAAAATATCTAATGTTAAAAATAATAAAAAATAAAAAATCAGTATACTCACCTTCCGCTGCCTTTCCCGCTCCTCGCGACACTCCGGTGACCACTCCATGCAAGCGGCAGGTTCTGGTAACAAGGATGGTATGTGAGAAGGACCTGCCATGACGTCACGGTCATGTGACCGCGACGTCATCACAGGTCCTGTGAGAAGGATCTGCCATGACGTCACATCATATGACCGCGACGTCATCACAGGTCCTGCGCTGGAAGGTGAGTATATGTTTATTTTTTATTTTAAGTCTGTATACTACGTGGCTCTGTGCTGTATACTCCATCGCTGTGCAATATACTACGTGGCTGGGCAATATACTACATGGCTGGGCAATATACTATGTGGCTGGGCAATATACTGCGTGGCTGGGCAATATACTACGTGGCTGGGCAATATACTACGTGGCTGGGCAATATACTATGTTGCTGGGCAATATACTACATGGCTGGGCAATATACTACGTGGCTGGGCAATATACTATGTGGCTGGGCAATATACTGCGTGGCTGGGCAATATACTATGGTGCTGGGCAATATACTACATGGCTGGGCAATATACTACATGGCTGGGCAATATACTATGTGGCTGGGCAATATACTACATGGCTGGGCAATATACTACGTCGCTGGGCAATATACTATGTCTCTGGGCAATATACTATGTGGCTGGGCAATATACTATGTGGCTGGGCAATATACTACGTGGCTGGGCAATATATTACATGGCTGGGCAATATACTACGTGGCTGGGCAATATACTACGTGGCTGGGAAATATACTACGTGGCTGGGCAATATACTACGTCGCTGGGCAATATACTACATCGCTGGGCAATATACTAGGTGGCTGGGCAATATACTACGTGGCTGGGCAATTTACTATGTGGCTGGGCAATATACTACGTGGCTGGGCAATATACTATGTGGCTGGGCAATTTACTATGTGGCTGGGCAATTTACTACGTGGCTGGGCAATTTACTACGTGGCTGGGCAATATACTACGTGGCTGTGCAATATACTATGTGGCTGGGCAATATACTACGTGGCTGGGCAATATACTACGTGTCTTGGCAATATACTACGTGACTGGGCAATATACTACGTGGCTGGGCAATATACTACTTGGCTGGGCAATATACTACGTGGCTGTGCAATATACTATGTGGACATGCATATTCTAGAATACCCGATGCGTTAGAATCGGGCCACCATCTAGTATCATATAAATACCCTAATAGGAAATACTTTATTAATTAAAAGGACCAAAATGAGATCCACACCAAAACGTGACCAAAATAGAAAAAAAATGTGCTCAAAGAAACCCCAGTAAAACCGTTGGGATCGACTAGAAGTCCCTGGGTGTGCCGCCTAAGCTCTCACCTACTTGGCTGCTGAGGTTGACACCCTAGGGGGGAACGTATTGGCACCCCCGCTCCACGATGACTGACCCTAGGAGCCCTGATAAGCCCTGCAGCCACTAGGGAAAACCCTCTACCCAGATTCTAGAGTGACCCCTACCAATAGACAAACAATTCTATGCTAAGGAGACTCTAGACTCCCAACCCTTAAAAAGAAAACTTGAACACATATGGCAAGCGGTGATGTGATGGTAAATAACCCATATATATAGTCTGATGAGAGAAAGCCTTCTCCAGACCAAACTATAGGTGTTAGTGGGGATCAAATCTATCACACCAATAAACAATATGATATAAGAATCCTCTCATAGATATGTTAGTGTCTTTTAATATTTGTCATCTTTAGAGCCGATATCGCATCCTAATATACTCATATATACACCAGGGGGAGTGTGCAACTCCACTTCCCTCCTTGTTACAAAGGGTTAAGCCAGTCAACTCAAGATAGCCGGGTCTCCAGTATGGAGTATTAACACATAAATATGCAGAGGATTTAGTAAATAAACCCACTCAATAGCCAATCACATATAGACAATATTGATACTCATCACATCCCGGTTCATTTTTCAATCACTGCTGCCATGCAACAATTAACACCTCAATGTGTTTCGCCTCATTAGTCTCATCAGGAGGCCAGATGTCTAGATATACTGTGTCCCGATAAAGATGTCATAGTTAGCCGTCCGCCGATGCAATCCTCCATTTATACTCACCACACTCCCCGCAATAGAAAACCTCCCCGCTGATTACTTCATCAGGTGCCGCAATGTTACCGCCCACTATACCCAGTGTGCATGCCCCAAATGGAGCGCACACATCACTGCACCAATAGCCTATTGGACGATGAAACGGAGAGGTACTTCAGCCAATCACCCGCCAAGGGCTGCCGTTCCACTTCCGGGTTAAACATACCCCGGCGTCAGCAACAAGTCACTGCGCATGTCCCGGGACCTCCAGTACCACATCCTAGCGGACTTTATGGAACGCAAGAATTTCCACCCTGCGCTCCAAGCAATATAAAGAGCCGGGATAGTATGGGACGCACCGCCCTGTCAACTTATGAGCAAATTATGCACAACTATACACAATTACTGTTATTAAAGATAACTTCATAGATACTTATCTGATACTTAAAAATATATAACAAAGAGTCCCGATTTTATATTGACCTATCATATTTTCTAAATCAGCTCCATAATACAGGGAATATTGTCAATTATCCATTACACAGAGAAGTGGTAAATATAAGGAGGAATAAAATACATTTCATCTTTCATAGTGATCTATGCTACTCCCATATTACAGGGAGATTCCCCAAATATTGAGAAAGCCAGTCTCCCCCAAACAGTCACTAAATTTATATATATATATATATATATATATATATATATATATATATATATATATATATATATATATATATATATATATATATATATATATATATATATTCCTACAGATGGCTCTACTCAACATGCAACCTAATAACCTATAGAAAACAAGCAAAGGACATTTGCTCATTAACCCCTTCCGGCTCCAAAGTCTCCATCCTAAAAATCCACTTGCATTCCCTTTTTAGGATAGCCTTGTCAACATAACCCCGCTAGGGTTTAAATTGACCACCTCTATAACTATAAACTTGATCTCTGCAGGATTTCCATTGTGGTACGTCTGCATATGTTTTTTGCCAGCGGAGTGTCCCTGTTGTTTCTAACATCTCCCATATGCTCACCAACCCTACTCCTAAATTCTCTCTTCGTTTTTCCTATATAATCCTTTGGACAGGAACAGATAGCTAGATATACCACACCTGTGGTCTTACAATTGGAGAAATCTCTTTGATAAAAAGGTTTTCCCATAGTAGAGCTCCAGAATGTCTTAGAAGGTCTCATCCACTTACACATACTACAGTCCCCACATCTATAGAAGCCACACAGTCTCCTGTCCAGCCATGCACCACTGGCCACTGGTCTTTTATAATGACTATGTACCAGCATGTCTCTTATAGATCTACCTTTCCTGAATGTGATATTAGGACGTTCACCCACTATATCTATAAGGTCTGGGTCAAACCTAAGGACATCCCAGTGTCTTGTAAAAATCTGTCTGACTTCCTGATGTCTCACGTCAAAGGTACCAATAATTCTCATGATCTCCAAGGAACTGTTTATATCATGTTTCTGCAATAGACGTTGTCTATCCGCTTGTTTTGCAAAATCACATGCTGTGTCAAGGACATGCCCCGGATAACCCTTTTCTTTACATCTATTATACATATCCCTTGATTGACTCATGAAGATGTCATTTCTTGAACAGTTCCTTCTCAATCTGAGAAATTGGCCCTTAGGGATCCCTCTTTTAAGGGAAACAGGATGGTGGCTGTTCCAGTATAGTAGGCTATTGGTACTTGTCGGCTTGCGATAGAAACTTGTAGTCAAGCCTCCATATCTTTCTTTTCTAATTTTGAGGAATGCCAGTTCCTCCCCATGAATCTCTGAAATAAACCTGAGCCCTATATCATTCTGATTCAAATCCTTAACAAATTCACCAAATTGATCTCATCTCTGTCCACACAACAAAGACGTCATCAAGAAATCTATACCATATCAATATATGGTCTTGCCACCATTTGACATCACCTCCAAAAATGATGGTCTCCTCCCACCAGCCCAGGAACAAATTTGCATACAATGGGGCACAGGGACTCCCCATCGCAATGCCCCTGAGCTGGTGGTAATGTTTGCCATCAAACGTAAATACATTATGAGTGAGTGTGAATTCAAGAAGGGATATCACAAAATCATTATGTTCTCTACATGCTACCGACCTTTGTTGTAAAAAATGTTCCACCCCCTAATCCCTTCTTGGTGTGAAATATTGCTATATAGGGCCTCAATGTCAATGGAAGCCAACCAGGCATCCTGACCCACATGGATACCTTCAAGTTTAAGCAGTAAATCTGCTGTATCCCTCAAATAGGATGGAGTGGAGATGACAAAGGGATGAAGGATCTGGTCTATGTACAGACCACAATTTTGGGTCAAAGAGTCCACCCCAGAGAAAATCGGTCGCCCCTTTAAGGGGTCAAGGCCCTTAAGCACCTTTAGTAGCACATAAAATGTAGCTACAAGAGGAAACTTAAGTAAGAGGAACTCAAATTCACTCCGTGAAATCAATTAATTCGATAGACCTCCCTCCAATATTACCTTAAGCTCCTCCTTAAAGGTATCCAATGGATTTATAGCAAGTGTCTCATATGTTGCCTCATCGTGTAAAATATGATTACACATTGTACGATATTCAAGGTGATTCATAATCACTAGATTACCCCCTTTATCAGAGGGTTTTACAATCACCTGATCATTTTTCTTAAGGGCTTCCAGGGCTCCCCGCTCACCCTCCGTCAGATTATCTTCAGCATCCCAATCAAATTTTCTTAATTTCTTAAGGTCCCTCTCAACTATTAGAGAGAACATATCAATATTGCTAGTGTCCCCCTGTGGTGGCATCCTCTTGCTGTTATTTTTTAATGAAGTAAATGGACCCCTACCATCCTCACAGACCCTGGCATTTTCTTATAGTAATCCTAGGAGTGCCTGATAGCCCTCAATATCCTCATCCTTCAGCCCCTGTTGATAACACTCCTCATGGCTATTGTGTTTAAAGAATTTTTTCCACTTAAGTTTCCTACAAAACAAATTAAGGTCCTTAACCCAATCAACACAATTAAACTGATTTGTTGGTACAAAATTGAGACCCCTTAACAAGATGTTATATTCGTCCCTTGTGAGCGTGTGCGAGGACAGGTTCAGAATTTGTCCCCTACTCAATTGAACCGGGTTCTGAGATGATACCCTATTCTCGCACCCCACTCCAAAAAAGAGGAAGACAAGGAGGAGGCCATGGGAGCCTGCATAGATGTCAATGCCATATTGGGTGCCAAAAAGGGAGTTAAAGTACCCATCCCATTTCTATGTGCCCCTCTCCCCCTTTTTCCAAATTTTCCCCTCCCACCTTGCCATCTCTGTTTAGATTGGGTTCCCCTAAAGTGCTTTATCCCACTAGCCGTAGTATCTGTCTTTTCTGTATCAGAAGTGTCCAGGTCCGAAGAAGATGCCTCCGTTTGTCTTTCTGTCTGAAAATTAGAAATCTGATTTTCGCTAAAGTCTTTCAGATCCCTTGGGAACTGTAGATGTTTCCTTTCCTTCAGGAGGGCTTGATATCTTTCAACTGAAGTTCGTAGCAGTCCCTCCCTCCTATTAAAATCAGGGTCAGCTTTGCATTTGAGTACACGCTCAATCAGTTTATTTAATTCGCTAGTAGACTTCTCAAACACTCTCCTTTCTTCTGCTAGTAGGATTTGCATAAACCTGATTGATGACTCCACTGATTCCTTCAACCACAATTTCATCAATTCAGGAGATGCAATTCTTTGAGAGGGAGTAATATTGATTCTCAATCCCCTTGGGACAATACGATTTTTTAAATAATTTTCCAATGTCCGAATCTCCCACCAGGATTTCAGATAGTCTTTATAGCCACCATACACTTCATTAAACAAGTTCTTTAGCGCTAGGGGACCAGTACTAATATCCTGTGTACCTCCTACACAAAATGCCTGATTTGCGTCTTCCAGCCATGTATCTGAATTCACAGGACCTGCAAGGAAACTGGCCATCCCAAGTTTGAATTGAACAAACAATCTCGACAAAATATCTATATCAAGGGTTTCAAAAGCAATATCATATAAATACCCTAATAAGAAATACTTTATTAATTAAAAGGACCAAAATGAGATCCACACCAAAAAGTGACAAAAATAGAAAAAAAAATGTGCTCAAAGAAACCCCTGTAAAACCGTTGGGATAGACTAGAAGTCCCTGGGTGTGTCGCCTAAGCTCTCACCTACCTGGCTGCGGAGGTTGACACCCTAGGGGGGAAAGTATTGGCACCCCTGCTCCACAATGACTGACCTTAGGGGCCCTGATATGCCCTGCAGCCACTAGGGAAAACCCTCTACCCAGATTCTAGGTAGGGACCCCTACCAATAGACAAACAATTCTATGCTAAGGAGACTGTAGACTCCCAACCCTTAAAAAGAAAACTTGAACACAAGGGTGTCAACCTCCGCATCCAGGTAGGTGAGCGCTTAGGAGGCACACCCAGGGACTTCTAGTCTATCCCAACGGTTTTACTGAGGTTTCTTTGAGCACATTTTTTTCTATTTTTGTCACTTTTTGGTGTGGATCTCATTTTGGTCCTTTTAATTAATAAAGTATTTCTTATTAGGGTATTTATAAACATTAGACTCCTAAAAAGTTACTTTTAATAATATATTCTTAAAAAATGCCAATCTCCAGGAGAAAAGAACAATACATAAATGACTTAATATAAATCAGACTTTGCACCATATAGATCAAATTGTGTACCATACAGACCATACTAGACCATAGCAGAATCAATATTTGAACAATCCCTATGGTGCAATCCAAAAGAGATATATAGCAAATCTTGTGGAGACTGATCAGAAGTGATGTCAGCTGACAATACAAAGCTGACATTAACCCCAACCTTATTACTCCACTTGCCACCATGACAGGGCAAGTGGGAACAGAGAAGCTAAGCACCAGATTTGGTGCATCTCATGTTTGCGCCATTTCTGGGGCAGATGAGGGCTGATGTTGTTAGCCTGGGAGACGGGGGCAATATCTATGGCCCATTCCCAGGCTATTAATATTGTCCCATCTATAAATAATACATTAAATATGGGGGTGGATCAATCATGCTTTGGGTTTGTGTTGCAGCAAATGACACGGGGAACATTTCTGTTATGATCCGGTGACCTTGGAGCCGCATGAGAGACTTTCTCAGGAGTAGGTGGTACCTGTACTGACCGCAAACCCTAAACTGACACCGCAACTAGAAGTAGCCGTGGGGTGTACCTAACACGTCCTAGACACCTCGACACAGCCGGAGGACTAAATACCCCTATAGATGGAAATGGGAATTCTAGCTTGCCTCAGAGCAGAACCCCAAAGGATAGGCAGCCCCCCACAAATATTGACTGTGAGTATAAGAGGAAAGACACACGCAGGCAGAAAAACAGAATTTAGCAAAAGAGGCACTTCTAGCTAAATAGAAAAGGATAGGACAGAATTCTAAGCGGTCAGTATAAAAATCCTAAAAATATCCACAGCAGAAAATACAAATATTCTACATCTAACTAAAGACATAGAAAGTATATCTGCATCTCCTGAGAATCCAGCATGACTGAAAAATCCAAACAAAGTCTAAGCTGGACAAAAACACAATGAATTGCACTGGATTGCAAAGCACACTGCATGTGTGCACAGAGACAAAAAACAGATACTTATCTTAGCTGAATTGGCAGCAGGGCATGAGGAACCAGAGAGAGATGCAATCCCTCCAAGAACAATGGACAACTGGCCAGGAGTAATGGATCCTGCACACCTAAATACCTAGTAGACCTGCAATCAGCAGAAACACCTGCCCTGGATTACAACCCCAAGACCACTGCACTACCACTAACAACCACCGGAGGGAGCCCAAGAGCAGAATTCACAACACATTTCATGGGTATAGGGAAAATTGGATTCAATGAAATTTCAACAAATTCTTGATGCAAACATAACACAATCTGTAAAAAAAAGCTGAAGTTGATAAAAGGATTGCTTCTACAAATGTATAATGATCCCAAACACATGTCAAAATAGACTACCTCAAAAAGGCAAAGCTGAAGGTATTACAATGGCCCTCACAGTCACCTTATCTGAACATCAATAAAAATCTGTGGCTAGACCTCAAAATAGCAGTGAATGCAAGACAACACAGAAATCTCACAGAACTGGAAGAATTTTCCAAGGAACAAGAATGAAAATCCCTCAAACAAGAATTGAAAGACTCTTGGCTGGCTAGAAAAAGTATTTTGAAGCCATGATACTTGCATTTTTAAAATGTTAAATATGAATATGTATATATATTTTGGGCCTAAAATGCAAAGGAAATGTGTCATAATTAACTTTAGGCCTGTTGGAGATCATTTAATCTTCAACTTGATTAAATATTCACAATTACCGTATATACTCGAGTATAAGCCGAGATTTTCAGCCCATTTTTTTAAGGCTGAAAGTGCCCCTCTAGGCTTATGCTCGAGTTATTGCCCCCAGGGTGTTGGCAGGGGAGCAGCAGCTGTCACATCATACTCACCCTCCCAGCCTGGTCCCTGGCAGCTTCTCCAATGCGATGGTCTCCAGGGTCCGGCTGTTGTGAATTCTGCTCTTGGGCTCCCTCCGGTGGTTATAAGTGGTAGCGCTGTTTTCAGTCTGTGTATGTTTTTTCCCTCTCCTCTCACAGTCAATATTTGTGGGGGGCTGTCTATCCTTTGGGGATTTTCTCTGAGGCAAGATAGTTTTCCCTTTTCTATCTCTAGGGGTAATTAGTCCTCCGGCTGTGTCGAGATGACTAGGGAGTGATAGGTACATTCCACTGCTACTTCTAGTTGCGGTGTTAAGTTCAGGGTCTGCGGTCAGTACAGGTACCACCTTCTCCAGAGTACGTCTC
Source organism: Ranitomeya variabilis (assembly GCF_051348905.1). Lineage (NCBI taxonomy): Eukaryota > Metazoa > Chordata > Amphibia > Anura > Dendrobatidae > Ranitomeya > Ranitomeya variabilis. The sequence goes on along the minus strand of NC_135237.1, from coordinate 450,037,961 downwards.
ATGCTGCTCTTAGGCCACCAGATCATAACAGTACAACTGGCCAACAATGAGTTAACCGCATCTCAGAAGAAGGGAAGGAAAGTGCTGAGCCATTTTTTTTTCTGTAGTCTGTTGTGTTTTTTTTTCCCTCTTTACCTCTGGGTGGCTCAGGAGTTTGGCGCTGGCATGGATATTCAGGGATTGGCTTCTCGTGTGAATCAACTTGCTGCTAGAGTACAGGGTATTTTAGATTATATCGTTCAGACTCCGGTTTTAGAGCCTAGAATTCCAACTCCTGATTTGTTTTTTGGGGACAGGTCCAAATTTTTGAGCTTTAAAAATAACTGTAAACTGTTTTTTGCTCTGAAACCCCGTTCCTCTGGTGATCTCATCCAGCAGGTTAAAATTGTTATATCTCTGCTGCGTGGTGACCCCCAGGATTGGGCATTTGCCCTGGAACCTGGGAATCCGGCTTTGCTTAATGTAGACACCTTTTTCCAGGCGCTTGGGTTATTGTATGATGAACCTAATTCAGTGGATCATGCTGAGAAGACCTTGCTGGCCCTGTGTCAGGGTCAAGAAGCGGCAGAATCATATTGCCAGAAATTTAGAAAATGGTCTGTGCTGACTAAATGGAATGAGGATGCCTTGGCGGCAATTTTCAGAAAGGGTCTTTCTGAATCCGTTAAAGATGTTATGGTGGGGTTCCCCACGCCTGCTGGTCTGAGTGATTCTATGTCTCTGGCCATTAAGATTGATCGGCGCTTGCGCGAGCACAGAGTTGTGCACACTATGGCATTGTCTTCCGAGCGGAGTCCTGAGCCTATGCAGTGTGATAGGATTGTGTCTAGAGCTGAACGACAAGGATTCAAACATCAGAATAGGTTGTGTTTTTACTGCGGCGATTCTGCTCATGTTATTTCTGATTGCCCTAAGCGTACCAAGAGAATCGCTAATTCTGTTACCATCAGTACTGTACAACCTAAATTTCTGTTATCTGTGACCTTGATCTGCTCATTATCGTCATTTTCTGTCATGGCATTTGTGGATTCAGGCGCCGCTCTAAACTTAATGAACTTAGAATTTGACAGACGTTGTGGTTTTCCCTTGCAGCCTTTGCAGAGTCCTATTCTTTTGAGGGGCATTGATGCTACACCGTTGGCTAAAAATAAACCTCAGTTTTGGACACAGCTGACCATGTGCATGGCGCCAGCCCATCAGGAAGATTGTCGTTTTCTGGTGTTGCATAATTTGCATGATGCTATTGTGCTGGGTTTCCCATGGTTACAGTTGCATAATCCGGTATTAGATTGGAAATCTATGTCTGTGACTAGTTGGGGTTGTCAGGGGGTTCAGGGTGACGTTCCTTTGATGTCAATTGCCTCCTCCCCCTCTTCTGAAATTTCTGAGTTTTTGTCAGATTTCCAGGATGTATTCAATGAGCCCAAGTCCAGTTCCCTTCCACTGCATAGGGACTGTGATTGTGCTATTGACTTGATTCCAGGCTGTAAGTTCCCTAAGGGCCGACTTTTCAACGTGTCTGTACCAGAACATACCGCCATGCGGAGCTATGTTAAGGAGTCTTTGGAGAAGGGGCATATTCGGCCATCTTCTTCACCATTGGGAGCAGGTTTTTTTTTTGTTGCCAAGAAGGATGGCTCCTTGAGACCCTGTATTGATTATTGCCTCTTGAATAAGATCACGGTCAAATTCCAATACCCTTTGCCTTTGCTTTCTGATCTGTTTGCTAGGATTAAGGGGGCTAGTTGGTTTACTAAGATTGTCCTTCGAGGGGCATATAATCTGGTTCGTATTAAGCAGGGTGACGAATGGAAAACTGCGTTTAATACTCCCGAAGGCCATTTTGAATACCTTGTGATGCCATTCGGACTCTCTAATGCTCCATCTGTGTTTCAGTCCTTCATGCATGATATATTTCGGAATTATCTTGATAAATTCATGATTGTATATTTGGATGATATTTTGATTTTTTCAGATGATTGGGAGTCTCATGTGAAACAAGTCAGGATGGTATTTCAGATCCTTCGTGATAATGCCTTGTTTGTGAAGGGGTCTAAGTGCCTCTTTGGAGTACAGAAGGTTTCTTTTTTGGGCTTCATTTTTTCTCCCTCATCTATAGAAATGGATCCGGTTAAGGTTCAGGCCATTCATGATTGGATCCAGCCCACATCCGTGAAGAGCCTTCAGAAATTTTTGGGCTTTGCTAATTTTTATCGCCGTTTCATTGCCAACTTCTCCAGTGTGGTTAAACCCCTGACCGATTTGATGAAGAAAGGCGCTGATGTGACGAATTGGTCCTCTGCGGCTGTTTCTGCCTTTCAGGAGCTTAAACGCCGATTTACTTCTGCCCCTGTGTTGCGTCAGCCAGATGTTTCTCTTCTTTTTCAGGTTGAGGTTGACGCTTCTGAGATTGGGGCAGAGGCCGTTTTGTCTCAGAGGAATTCTGATGGTACCTTGATGAAACCGTGTGCCTTCTTTTCTCGAAAGTTTTCGCCTGCGGAACGCAATTATGATGTCGGCAATCATGAGTTGTTGGCTATGAAGTGGGCATTTGAGGAGTGGCGACATTGGCTTGAGGGGGCCAAGCACCGTATTGTGGTCTTGACCGATTATAAGAATCTGATTTACCTCGAGTCTGCCAAACGGCTGAATCCTAGACAGGCCCGATGGTCCCTGTTTTTCTCCCGTTTTGATTTTGTGGTCTCGTATCTTCCGGGTTCTAAGAATGTTAAGGCTGATGCCCTCTCTAGGAGCTTTTTGCCTGATTCTCCTGGGGTCCTTGAGCAGGTCGGCATTCTGAAGGAAGGGGTGATTCTTTCTGCCATCTCCCCTGATTTACGACGGGTTCTTCAGGAATTTCAGGCTGATAAGCCTGACCGCTGTCCAGTGGGGAAACTGTTTGTTCCTGACAGATGGACTAGTAAAGTGATTTCTGAGGTTCATTGTTCTGTGTTGGCTGGTCATCCTGGGATTTTTGGTACCAGAGATTTGGTTGGTAGGTCCTTTTGGTGGCCTTCTTTGTCACGGGATGTGCGTTCTTTTGTGCAGTCCTGTGGGACATGTGCACGGGCCAAGCCTTGCTGTTCCCGCGCTAGAGGGTTGCTTTTGCCTTTGCCGGTCCCTGAAAGGCCTTGGATGCATATTTCTATGGATTTTATTTTGGATCTTCCGGTTTCCCAGAAGATGTCGGTTATCTGGGTGGTTTGTGACCGGTTTTCTAAGATGGTTCATTTGGTACCTTTGCCTAAATTGCCTTCCTCTTCTGATTTGGTTCCGTTGTTTTTTCAGCATGTGGTTCGTTTGCATGGCATTCCGGAGAGTATTGTGTCCGATAGAGGTTCCCAGTTTGTTTCTAGGTTTTGGCGGGCCTTTTGTGCTAGGCTGGGCATTGATTTGTCTTTTTCTTGCCATTGGCCGAGTTTGCCCTTAATAATCGGGCTAGTTCTGCTACCTTGGTTTCACCCTTCTTTTGTAACTCTGGTTTTCATCCTCGTTTTTCTTCAGGGCAGGTTGAGCCTTCTGATTGTCCTGGGGTGGACTCTGTGGTTGACAGGTTGCAGCAAATTTGGGCTCATGTTGTTGACAATTTGGTGTTGTCTCAGGAGGGGGCTCAGCGTTTTGCTAACCGTCGTCGGTGTGTTGGTTCCCGGCTTCGGGTTGGGGATTTGGTCTGGTTGTCTTCCCGTCATGTTCCTATGAAGGTTTCTTCCCCTAAGTTCAAGCCTCGGTTTATTGGCCCTTATAGGATTTCTGAGATTATCAATCCAGTGTCTTTTCGTTTGGCCTTTCCAGCCTCTTTTTCCATCCATAATGTTTTTCATAGATCTTTGTTGCGGAGATATGCGGTGCCCATTGTTCCCTCTGTTGATCCTCCTGCCCTGGTGTTGATTGATGGGGAGTTGGAGTATGTGGTTGAGAAGATTTTGGATTCTCGTTTTTCGAGGCGGAAGCTTCAGTATCTTGTCAAATGGAAGGGTTATGGCCAGGAGGATAATTCTTGGGTTGTTGCCTCCGATGTTCATGCTGAGGATTTGGTTCGTGCCTTTCATTTGGCTCGTCCGGATCGGTCTGGGGGCTCTGGTGAGGGTTCGGTGACCCCTCCTCAAGGGGGGGTACCGTTGTGAATTCTGCTCTTGGGCTCCCTCCGGTGGTTATAAGTGGTAGCGCTGCTGTCTCTGGATCACAGCATTCATCAGGTGTGTCCACTTTTTGCAATTCTGACTGGGCTATTTAGTCTTGCTTGACCCTTTAGTCAGTGCCAGTTGTCCATTGTTCCTGGAGGATTCACATCCCTGCCTGGACTCTCCTGCTTGCTGTTCATTTCAACAAACATAAGTTCTGGCCTTGATTTTTGCTGTCCACATGCTGTGGGCCTTATTGTTTAGTTCTTTTCCATGTTTTTGTCTTGTCCAGCTTGGTCTGTATAAGGATTTGTTTAGCCAAGCTGGTATCTCTGGAGATGCAGATATACCCTCCATATCTTTAGTTAGATGTGGAGATTTTGTATTTTCTGTGGTGGATATTTTCTAGTGTTTTAATACTGGCCACATAGTACTCTGTCCTATCCTCTCTATATAGCTAGAAGTGGCCTCCTTTGCTAAATTCTGTTTTCAGTCTGTGTATGTTTTTTCCCTCTCCTCTCACAGTCAATATTTGTGGGGGGCTGCCTATCCTTTGGGGATTTTCTCTGAGGCAAGATAGTTTTCCCTTTTCTATCTCTAGGGGTAATTAGTCCTCCGGCTGTGTCGAGATGTCTAGGGAGTGATAGGTACATTCCACGGCTACTTCTAGTTGCGGTGTTAAGTTCAGGGTCTGCGGTCAGTACAGGTACCACCTTCTCCAGAGTACGTCTCATGCTGCTCTTAGGCCACCAGATCATAACATCCGGCAGCAATTCCTGTGTTCAGCGGTCGCGTGGTACCGCTCATTAAAGTAATGAATATGGACGCAACTCCACTCCCAAAGGGGTGGAGCGCATATTCATTACTTTAATGAGCGGTAACATGTGACCGCTGAACACAGGAACAAGCTGCCGGTGCTAGAGACATCACATCGGAGAAGCTGCCAGGGACTGCACCGGGAGGGTGAGTATGATGGGGGAGGGTGAGCATTGCGATATTCACCTGTGACATTCAGGTCAGAGGACGTGATGACGTGGTTAGTGCGTGCCCTCTGCCTGAACAGTCAGAGAGCTGGAAGACACAGCGGCGCACGGCGGTGGAAAGGGGACAGGTGAATATCGCAAGTGCATATGTCCCCGCATGCTCAGGACAAGTGCTGAGTATGTAATTTTTTTTTAATCGTAGCATATAGGGAATCATTTCTATGGAGCATCTTATGGGGGCATAATCAACCTTTGTGCAACATTATTTGGGGCACATTTTCTATGGAGCATCTTATGGGGCCATAATCAACCTTTATGCAGCATTGCATGGGGGAAATGTATCTATGGAGCATCTTATGGGGCCATAATCAACCTTTGTGCAGCTTTATATGGAGCAAATGTTTCCATGGAGCATCTTATGGGGCCATAATCAACCTTTATGCAGCATTGTATGGGGCAAATGTTTCTATGGAGCATCTTATGGGGCCATAATCAACCTTTGTGCAGCATTATATAGGGCATATTTTGTATGGAGCATCTTATGGGGCCCATCATAAACTTTATGGAGCATTATATGGGGTGTATTTTGTATGGAGCATTTCATGGGGCTCCTGATTCAATATGGATATTCAAAAACACTTAACCTACTAATGTCTCAATTATTTTACTTTTATTGGTATCCATTTTTATTTTTGAAATTTATCAGTAGCTGCTGCATTTCCTGTTATGATCCGGTGACCTTGGAGCCGCATGAAACTTTCTCTGGAGTCGGTGGAATCTGTACTGACCGCAAATCCTGAACTAACACCGCAACTAGAAGTAGCTGTGGGGTGTGCCTAACAAACCCTAGACACCTCGACACAGCCGGAGGACTAAATACCCCTATAGATGGAAATAGGAATGCTACCTTACCTCAGAGCAGACCCCCAAAGGATAGGCAGCCCCCACAAATAATGACTGTGAGTAGGAGAAGAATAGACACACGCAGGTAGAAAACAGGATTTAGCAAAAGAGGCCACTCTAGCTAAATAGGAAAGGATAGGACAGATTACTAGGTGGTCAGTATTAAAACCCTTCCAAAAATATCCACAGCAGATAATACAAAAGTTCCACAATCTAACTAAAGACATGGAATGTATATCTGCCACTCCAGAGAATCCAACAAGACTGAAAAAATTCTGACACAATCTAAGCTGGACAAGAAAACGCAAGAATAGCACTGAATTGTGAAGCACACAGCATGTGTGCCACAGAAAAAGAAACCAGACACTTATCTTTGCTGCTTTGGCAGAAAGGCAGGAGGAACCAGGCAGAGGTCCAACACCTCCCAACAACAATTGACAACTGGCAAGGACTAATGAATCCTGCACACCTAAATACCCCAGTCAGAACTGCAATCAGCAGACACACCTGACCAGGACTGCAACCCAGGGACAACTGCATTACCACCTACTACCACCGGAGGGAACCCAAAAGCAGAATTCACAACAATTTCCCACCCAATTCTTATACTCGAGTCATTAAGGTTTCCAAGTTTTTTGTGGCAAAATTAGGGGGTCTCGGCTTATACTCGGGTCGGCTTATACTCGAGTATTTATGGTAAACTAATTTTGACAAGGGCGGCCAAAGTCTTACATGCCACTGTATGTAATGTTAAATAACTTTATCGTGAAGACTTACATTGAGGTGAATTTCATTTTTTTCTGAATTTAAACACAGTGCTGGTTTTACACCGCTTTTGCCATTCTGCTTCACAGAAAACCTTATCAGTGTCAAGAGTTGATGAAATAACATATTATGTAGATGGCAGTTCAACAGCAGAAATGATAACATGATAGATCATGAATACAAATAAATGCTTCTTGTTTTCCATCACCTTTGCTGCTTTCCTTAGAAATCAAGTATTTGAGAAGATGAGCTAATTATGTTGATCTATGAATATATGATACATTAGTTGTGATAACAGAATGGATTTCCTGTTCTATGAAATATGTAAATATAATATACTCTGAATGGAGTATTTATCGCAATATGAATATGTTTAGAAAGAAGTATTCAAGTCAGGCAAGCCGTAGTTCTAAAATGTTGTTCATTACAAAAAAAGTGCTGCCACGTGGAACCAAAATGTTTGTACTTCTGCGCAAAACAGATGAAGATGTGAACACTAAGAGCTTGATTCATCAAAGCTTCCACAACGGAATTCTTTAATAAAAGCTTTGAAAAGTTGCAAAATCTAGGCACAACTCAGAGTTGCACCTAAATTCTGCAACTTTTGCCTTGTTCGCGCCAGTTTCTCCCAAATAGTTGAAATGGTTGGAGCGGAAAAGGGGCTCGGTGGGGACAGGACGCCACAGCCTGTCTAAATCATGACAAACTGTGGTGTTTACTACTCCAGAAATCTCACTCCAGTACCTGATTGGAGTGAGAATTATGACATAGCCACTAGTCAGACACTCCAGATTCTTGAAGAGGCATGCACCTCTTCATGCATCTGATTGCAGCATACCCCATCATGAGGTTCAGTGTTAACAATACCTGTCTTAATGAATTGGGCATTACGTTTTGTTCCTTCTAGCTCTTATACATACAGGTGCATTTCCCAAAATTAGAACATGATCTAAAAGTTAATTTATTTCAGTTCTCAATACAAAAAGTGAAACTCATATATTAGATAGAGTCATTACAAACAGAGTGATGTATTTCAAGTGTTTATTTCTGTTAGTGTTGATGATTATGGCTTACAGCCAATGAAACCCCAAAAGTCATTATCTCACTAAATTAGAACACCAGCTTGAAAAAAATTATTTTAAAATCCGAAATGTTGGCCTACTGAACTGTATGCTCAGTAAATGCACTCTATACTGGGTCGCGGCTACTTTTGCACCAATTACTGCATTAATGCGGCGTGGCATGGAGGCGATCAGTCTGTGGCACAGCTGAGGTGTTATGGAATCCCAGGTTACTTTGATTGCAGCCTTGTATTGTTGTGTCTGTTGTCTCTCATCTTCCTCTTGACAATACCTCATAGATTCGCTATGGGGTTAAGGTCAGGCAAGTTTGCTGGCCAATCAAGCACAGTGATACTATTGTTTTAATCCAGGTATTGGTACTTTTGGGAGTGTGGACAGGTGCCAAGTCCTGCTGGAGAATGAAATTTCCATCTCCAAAAGCTTGTCGGCAGAGGGAAGCATGAAGTGCTCTAAAATTTCCTGGTAGACGGCTGCCCTGATTTTGGTCTCGATAAAACACAGTGGACCTACACCAACAGATGACATGGCTCCCCAAACCATCACTGATTGTGGAAACTTCACACTAGACCTCAAGCAGCTTGGATTGTGTGCTTCTCCACTCTTCCTCCTGACTCTGGGACCTTGATTTCCAAATGAAATGCAAAATTTACTTTCATCTGGAAACATCACCTTGGACCACTTTGTAACAGTCCAGTTCTTTTTCTCCTTGTCCAAGGTAAGATGCTTCTTGTGTTGTCTATTAGTCATGATTGGTTTGACACAAGGAATTCAACACTTGCAGCCCATGTCCTGGATATGTCTGTGTGTGGTGGCTCTTGAAACAATGACTCCAGCAGCAGTCCAATCATTGTGAATCTCCGCCAAATTTATGAATGGCCTTTTCTTAACAATCCTTTCAAGGACACGGTTAACCCAGTTGCTTGTGCACCTTTTTCTACCACACATTACTTGCACTCAATTTTCCATTAATATGCTTGGATACAGCACTCTGTGAACAGCCAGCTTCTTTAGCAATGACCTTTTGTGGCTTACCCTCCTTCTGGAGTGTGTCATTGACTGCCTTCTGAACATCTGTCAAGTCAGCAGTGTTCCCCATCATTGTGGAGCCTACTGATAAAAAGCCTTTGCAGGTGTTTTTTGTTAATTATTCCAATTTACTGCGATAATGACTTTTGGGTTTTCATTCACTGTAAGCCATAATCATCAACATAAACAGAAATAAACACTTGAAATAGATCACTCTGTTTGTAATGACTCTATATAATATATGAGTTTCACGTTTAGTATTGAAGAACTGAAATAAATTAGCCTATTGATAATATTCTAATTTTGTGAGAAGCACCTGTATATGTACCTCATATGAAATTAATTATGCATTTGTTGATCATTCTTGATCTTGCTTCACTTGTTTCCTATTTGGATTGCCTGATCAATTGTTCTTACCATTTTTTAATAAAGTGTTTACATTTTATAATTGATTAACTTTGGAGGCTTTTGGTTACTTCTTTTGTACATTTTTATAGGCAGTACATTGGGCTTTCAGTTCTACACCAGATGCCCTTTGGCTACCTAAAATCACATTGTTGATGGGTCAATTTGAAGCTAGTTTGTGTATGCACCAGCAAGTGCTCCATTTTTATACACTGTCAGACCAAAAAATAATCATTTAAATGGTTAGTTGATTGAAGCAATCAGCAGTTGTTAGAGACAAATGTGATCTATGTAACATAGCAGCCAGCATCTACTCTCCTGAATCCCCTCCACACTTGTGGCCCCAACCACAAACACATAGTTACATCCATATACAGTATGGTTTGATCCTCTAGGCCATTGAAGCTTGGGTTCCAGCTTGACATGTGCCTAATAAAGCCAACACTTTATATAAGTGTGTAATGACTTAGATTTCATATTCACCAAAGTGATTAAAGTTAAAGAAGTTAAAATTAAAACATTTACAAACACATCCATTGTTGTAGCACAAAGCATTCTTTTATTAGGAAGAATAGTATTTCATCTAATTGACTGTAGTTATAGTCTTTATTTTAACCCCTTTGTGACAGAGCCAATTAATGACATTTCCACATTTTTTAAATCCAACCTGTGTCATTTTATGTGTGAGAACTGTCAGACAAAATATCTATGTTTTTTATCTGGAAGAAGTTTCTTTACTGCCCCAAAACAAATCAAGGATACCTTCAGGTACATATAGCCTGCCCTGTCAATATTAAGGGACCATTGTACCAATACTTACCAATGGCAAGAAGAAAAAAAAACATTTCAATACATGCCTCGTTTGCAACTTGGCTGCTATTTCTGTTGGTCAAGGTTATCTCAAGCAAAATAAAAATGCAATGTTTTAATAAAACCAAGAAATCTGTGTCAAGATAGAACAAATTGCCTATTAGATTTCTGTGTCATTTATATACTGTACATATACAAGCTATTACACTCTCTATAAAGTAAAGTAATTTATTTTTTTAATGATAATTTTTTCTGTTTTAGTAAAACATGACTAGTTATGTTTTCTACATGTGCTAATGCAATTCAGTTAAAATCTGAATAATTTTGTATAAATACCAGTGCCATCCCAGATATTGCATATGTTCCATTATTATGTTCCCAACTATATTCACACGATTACGTAATTATACATACTTGGTTTACATCTTCCCACATGACAAAAGTTGGAACACAGCTGATTTCAGCTAAGCTTCTTATAATTAAATTTCACACAGAATTATCAGCCAAAAGAAGTTAAAATTAAAACATTTACAAACACATCCATTGTTGTAGCACAAAGCATTCTTTTATTAGGAAGAATAGTATTTCATCTAATTGACTGTAGTTATAGTCTTTATTTTAACCCCTTTGTGACAGAGCCAATTAATGACATTTCCACATTTTTTAAATCCAACCTGTGTCATTTTATGTGTTTGTTAACAACTCTGGAGTGCTTCAATGTATCCCATTGACTCTTTTTGTGACATATTGCCTTTGTGAGGCAGTGACCCCTGTTACAGCTAGGGGGTGCAGTTTGTGCTCCCTAGAATGCACACACAGGCATATGAAGTCCTTAGGTGTGCATGGGAGTCACGGATTTCCGGTCCGGGTTTTCCATGTGTCTGAAGGCCACAGGTTTGTGTGTGTTAAAAGCCCTATAGTAAGGGGTATGGGTGTGTCAGGTGTGTGAGGCGCATGTCAGTGTCAGTCTGGTGTGTGCTGGTGTGCAGAGCAGAGGCCTGCAGAGCGCTGGCTGAGTGCATGGAGGCACATGCCAACGGAGCCAGCACCCAGGGCAGCTGAAAAGGCCTGGCACATGCAGCATATACAGTGATGCAAGTCGTCCATGGTACTGGTCTCAGATGTGGATAGTCCTGTGCCCGGAGACAGATGCCCTGTGTCCGAAGGAGTCAGATGTGGACAATCCTGTGCCCGGAGGTGGATGTCCTGTGCCCGAAAAAGAACTAGCATGTGTAACGATTGCAAACAGGTGGATATGTGTTATGATCCGGTGACTTTGGAGCCGCATGAACTTTTTCTGGAGTAGGTGGAAACTGTACTGACCGCAAAACCTGAACTAACACCGCAACTAGAAGTAGCCGTGGGGTGTGCCTAACAAACCCTAGACACCTCGACACAGCCGGAGGACTAAATACCCCTATAGATGGAAATGGAATACTACCTTGCCTCAGAGCAGAACCCCAAAGGATAGGCAGCCCCCCACGAATATTGACTGTGAGTAGGAGAGGAAAGACACACGCAGGCAGAAATCAGGATTTAGCAAAAGAGGCCACTGTAGCTAAATAGGGAAAGATAGGACAGAATACTAAGCGGTCAGTATTAAAACCCTTCCAAAAATATCCACAGCAGATAATACAAAAAGTTCCACAATCTTACTAAAGACATGGAATGTATATCTGCCACTCCAGAGAATCCAACAAGACTGAGAAAATACTGACACAATCTAAGCTGGACAAAAAAAACACTGAATAGCACAGAATTATTAAGCACACAGCATGTGTGCCACAGAAACAAAACCAGACACTTATCTTTGCTGATTTGGCAGAAGGCAGAAGGAACCAAACCAGGACCAAAACCTCCCAAAAACCATGGACAACTGGCAAGGACTAATGAATCCTGCACGCCTAAATACCCCAGTCAGAACTGCAATCAGCAGATACACCTGACCAGGACTGCAACTCAGGGACAACTGCATTACCACCTACAACCACCGGAGGGAGCCCAAAAGCAGAATTCACAACAGATATGGTGCCCGGCTATCCGGAGGATATCCTGGGCTGTGTACGGCTGTGTGAGAAAAGAGACTGTAAGAGACTGTGATACAGTGATGCAGGACACCCACAGGAACTAGTCAGAGAGGGCTGGCATGTGCAGTGTCTGTAACATGTGAGGCTGTGTGTATGGAGACTGTAATATGGTGTGCAGTCGCCCAGGGAAACTGGACAAGGGAAACCTGGCCTGTATAGGGACTGCAAATCTAAAGCCATATGATATGTTGTGCTATCAACTGGTGTGAACTGAACACTGAAAACATACACTGAAGTTATATGCACTTGTGTGAATTGGACTTTAATGCTGTGAGGAAACACATTAAAGAGACTTTTATGTTGGAACTTTGTGGGTCACTGCAACCAGGCAACCCCCACATGTACTCAGCCTGGCTAATAGCTGTAAGTCATTCAGCTGAGGCAATGAAAACTAAATCTCCGAGCACTAAGAAATACTCGGACACCCGAGTGTGCTTGGGAAATCTCGAATAACGAGTATATTTGCTCATCACTACTCAGCATCACTTGCACAGAGAGCACTGACACAGATTTTACATAACATAAGACTGAGGGTGGGGTTTTTCCATTATGAGTTACTTCCTTGTTATGTCCTGGAAGGTCTCTCCACTCTAATTGTTCTGGATTTACCATGGTTGGTGAAACAATCTGATGGTGGATTGGCAATCTAGAGAAATTGAGGAGTGGGGCGATTACTGTCATGATAACTGCTTAAACATTTCCCTTTCTGCAGTATCTACAGGGACCTTACCTGCATTTTTGTCTGGCTTTGAGGACATATGCCCGATGGAGGGGCAAATCCTGACACCATTTCTCAAAACATATGACTGTCCTATTAACCTGACTCTCGGTGGTAAACTACACAAGTCCAGACTGCACAATCTGTCCGATCCTGAAAGGCAAGCCATGAAAGATTTTATAGCTGAGAGTCTTGAGAAGAAACATATCAGACCCATGGCAGCAGGGTTCTTTTTCGTCAAAAAGAATGATGGTGGTCTCTGTCCCTGTTTAGATTTCTGAGAATTGAATCTAATTACTATCGGAGATCCATATCCTCTGCCTCTGATTCCAAATTTATTCAACCAGGTGGTGGGAGCTAAGGTTTTCTCCAAGTTGGACTTAAGTGGGGCCTATAACCTGGTTAGAATGAAGGAGGAAGATGAATAGAAAATAGCGGTCAATAACCCTGAGGGACATTTTGAGAGTCTGGTTATGCCTTTCGGTCTGACCAATGCTCCAGCGGTGTTCCAGCATTTCAATAATTATATTTTCCATCATTTGGTGGGCAGGTTTGTGGTGGTCTATCTGGATGATATTTTAATTTATACACCTGATTTGGAGACACATCGGGGCATGTGAGACAGGTGCTTCAGATACTAAGGGATAATAAGCTTTATGCCAAACCAGAGAAATTTGATTTTGCCATTCAGGAGGTGCAGTTTTTGGGATACCTGTTGTCATTTCAGGTTTTCAGATGGATCTGGAAAAGGTTCAAGCTGTACTTGACTGTGACCGTCCTGAGAATCTGAAGGCATTGCAGCATTTTCTGGGTTTTACAAATTTTTACCGGAAGTTTATTCAAAATTATTCGGTAATGGTGAAACCCCTTACTGACATGACAAGGAAGGGGTATGATTTTTCTAAATGGGCAGATGCTGCTTAGCAGGTTTTTTCCTTCCAAAAGAGTTGTTTTGACACTGCACCTATACTTAGTCAACTGGATGTTTCTCAACCTTTTATCGTAAAAGTGGATGCATCTGAGGTGAGGTTTGGGTCGGTTTTGTCTCATGGTTCGTCCCCTGGAAAATTTTACATAATGATTTAGATCACATTTATCTGGCACTTTACGCTGACCACTTAGTTTAGGATTTCCATCTAAATCTCTGAGTGACGTGATTCAGATGAAACCCCAGAGGGATCCATTCACTATAATGAGGTAGCAGAGTTACTCTGCACTCTGTCTGGCCTCTCTTCAGTGGTGTCCTTCTTTTCAGAAGTGCACAAAACTGTGGCCGAGGGCACTTTAATGCAAAAAAGATGGACACCATTGGATCACAGGTCAGACAGCATCCACAGTGCCTCCATTTGCCTCATTATAGGGAATCTTCTGCCAGAGGTTCCATCTGAGTCACGTATTTCATAGATTTATATGGAAACCCCAATGCAAGTGCTAAGTTCAGAGCACAGGATAAATGTACGCCGAGCCTTACTGAGATCTTTGGGAGGCAGAATGTCATGATGACATCCGGGTCACCAGAGCTAGAAAAGTTGCTGATCATGCGCAATGCAGAACTGACAGTTTGAACAGCATCCTTATGCTGTACAAGCGATCAGCCTGCAAAAAATGATAGTCCCATAGTGGGATAAAGTAAGGCTAGGTTCACATTAGCATTTCGGTGCGCAGCGTATCTGCATGCGCAAACGCATGCCAAAATGCATGCAAATGCATGCTTACACCTCCGCATCATCTTATGAATGACGAAAAAAAATGCTGCATGTGCAAGCATTTAAATGCGTTTTGGCATGCATTTGCGTTGTTTATGCACATGGTGGAGGTGGTGACATCATTTCCTGGACATGCGCAGTCTGAAGTACGCATGCATTATCGAACACATAGACAGTAATGCATTTTTTATGCACTCATCCGCAATCATCCGCATGCGTATGATTGAGCAATAGTTGACGCCTCAAAAAGTGCAACATGTTGCGTTTGCTGTACAATGCCGCACACCGCGAAATGATTCATGTATACGCATTTGCATGCAGGCTGCGGTACCTCGCGCAGAGAGGGATTTGTAGAGTGGGATGCTGGAATAAAAGTTATCAGTGTAGAGGTGATAACCTTTATCCAGCAGTGGGTGCACCAAATCCCACACTATTTTCCCACTCACTCCCAAGACAGGGGGACACTCAGGCGGTTCAATCCTGCTGTCCTTCCCTTCGTAAACTCTAAAGCTGTGGGTGTACCCTGAGGTACTCTCACACAGCTTGTAGAGTTTGATTCCGTACCTGGCCCTTTTGCTGGGCAGGTATTGACGGAATCTGAGCCACCCCTTAAAATGAACCAAGGACTCATCCACACAGATGTCCCTTTTGGGCACGTACACTTCAGCAAACTTTTTGCTGAAGTGTTCGATGACCGGCCGAACTTTGAATAGACGGTCAAAATTGGGGTCATCTCGTGCGGGACACTGTGCATTATCGGAATAATGCAGGAATTTGTGGATGGCCTCAAAACGCGTCCGAGCCATGACCATTCGGCACATTGGAGTGTTATATAAAATATCCACACTCCAATATTGCCGAAGTTCTGGCTTCTTCAGGATCCCCATGTGGAGGACCAGGCCCCAAAACTGCATCATTTCAACTGCGTCTACAGGAGACCAGTTAGAAAATGATGAAACGGGGTTTTGCTCCAAAAATTGCCTAGCATATAAATTAGTTTGCTCCACCATGAGGTTAACAAAATCCTCAGAGAAAAAGACTTTGAAAAAGTCTATTTCTGTGAGGCCGGTGGTGTCAAACCTGATTCCTGATTCTGCCACAAAATCAGGAATCAGTGGCTCGTAATTTTCGGGGGGCGAGGTCCATATGGGGTCCGAAGAAGGGCGCGCTGGTTCATCTTCAGGAGTGGGTGCTGCGTCATCTTCTCTCCTGGGGCATCTGCGAGGCGGTTCCACAGGACCCGAGGAGGAAGATGAGGAGGAGGAGGAGGAGGAAGAGGATGAAGAATCTGAAGAGTAAAGGAATGTGGGATCCTCTCCCTCGCTATCAGTGTCGGAGGCAAGAAAAGAATATGCCTCCTCTGCTGAATAGCGCTGCTGGGACGAACGGGATGAACGGGACATTTTTTGTGTGAGTATGGTGCTTGGGTGCAGTTTATTGGAACTGTGTACGTGTGGGGGGGGATAGTGTTTGGTGCAAACTTCTGAAAAGTAAAAGCTAAAAGAAAAAAAGCAAATAGGGAAAAAAAATACCTGTGAAAGGAAAAGTCTAAAACAGCAGGCCCTAGCTCTGATAAGTGAACTGCGTCACTTATCAAAATTCGGCGCCTGCTGGGTGTGTGAATGGGGATGTGAAAAAAAAAAAAGAAACGAAAGGCACGGGTTCAGACGCAGCGGCGGGGTGCGTGGACGGGGATATGGAAAAAAAAAAAAGAACCGAAAGGCACGGGTTCAGACGCAGCGGCGGGGTGCGCGGACGGGTATGTGGAAAAAAAAAAAAGAACCGAAAGGCACGGGTTCAGACGCAGCGGCGGGGTGCGTGGACGGGGATATGGAAAAAAAAAAAGAACCGAAAGGCACGGGTTCAGACGCAGCGGTGGGGTGCGTGGACAGGGATGTGAAAAAAAAAAAAAGAACCGAAAGGCACGGGTTCAGACGCAGCGGCGGGGTGCGCGGACGGGGATGTGGAAAAAAAAAAAAAGAACCGAAAGGCACGGGTTCAGACGCAGCGGCGGGGTGCGCGGACGGGGATGTGAAAAAAAAAAAAAGAAACAAAAGGCACGGGTTCAGACGCAGCGGCGGGGTGCGCGGACGGGGATGTGAAAAAAAAAAAAGAAACGAAAGGCACGGGTTCAGACGCAGCGGCGGGGTGCGCGGACGGGGATGTGAAAAAAAAAAAAGAAACGAAAGGCACGGGTTCAGACGCAGCGGCGGGGTGCGCGGACGGGGATGTGGAAAAAAAAAAAGAACCGAAAGGCACGGGTTCAGACGCAGCGGCGGGGTGCGTGGACGGGGATGTGGAGGAGAAAAGTGAGCACGAGTGTTGATCGGTGAACTGCGTCACCAATCAACGCTCGGCGGCACTAAGGGGGGTGAAAAAGAAAAGCGAGCACGAGTGTTGATCGGTGAACTGCGTCACCAATCAACGCTCGGCGGCTGCTAAATTTGGGCACGGACGGACGCGGCGCAAAGTGAGGGTGGAGGGGGAAGGGGGGATGGGGGGGTAATGGGGGATGAGGGGGGTAATGGGGGATGGAGGGTAATGGGGGATGGGGGGGTAAGAAAGATCGGGCCGGGATCGTGGTATCAACACTTACGGTTGTAGTCTCTCTTCTTTCTTCTGTCTTCTTTCTTTTGTTTTTTTAGCGAGAATTATGGTGTCACAGGCTACTGTGGCACCACAAGTCTCAGCACAGGAGGGGGATCTGACAGCGTGACTGCTCTGCAGGAACCCTCACCAAGTGTGAGGATTCCTGAAGAGCGGTCAGACAGGTCAGGGACAGGTGACACAGGTCACAGAGCGGTCACACCGCTGCTGTGACCTGTGATTGGTGGGATCGATGATCACATCGATCCCACCAATCAGGGGAGGCCCTGGTGACGCCGGTGTTGCTAGGCACCAGCCTATGATCGGAGCTCACAGCTCCGGTCATAGGCAGGTTACCGGCAGGTCACCAGCAAGTGACCGGCAGGTGACCAGCAGGTCACCGGCAGGTCACCATCAGGGCACAGCGCGGTCATACCGCTGCTGTGCCCTGTGATTGGCGCGATCGACGATCACATCGATCGCGCCAATCAGCAGGAGCAGGCAGAGGAGGCGAGCAGGCAGAGGAGGAGCAGGCAGAGGAGGGCACCGGAGCGGAGTTAGAAGCAGGGCACAGTGCGGTAATACCGCCGCTGTGCCCTGCGATTGGCGCGATCGATATGATCATCGATCGCGCCAATCCGGGGGGTTTTGGCCGGTGCCTGGCGTTGCCAGGCACCGGCCCCAGGATCGAGTACATCGGTACTCGATCCTAGCCTTGGACCTCACTGTTTCAGCCAGTCTGATTGGCTGAAACAGTGAGAAAGGCTGTGATTCGCTGTTCAGAATTGAACAGCCAATCACAGCGATCGGGAGGCCGGGGGGGGCGGCGCCATACCCCGAAATGCCGAGGCCATCTTCCATAAGGTAAGATGGCATCGGAATTTTAATGCGATCACCGCGACTTAAGTCGCGGCGTCGCATTAAAGGGCATGACGTACTATCCCGTCGGCAGTCATACGGGCCCACCCCACCTCGACGGGATAGTACGTCGGATGTCAGGAAGGGGTTAATTTTCACGGCTCCATGTAAAAAAAATTCTGTGACACACCTGTGGGTTCAAGATGCTCACCAAACCTCCAGATGAATTTATTGAGGGGTATAGTTCACAAAATGGGGTCACTTGTGGAGTTTCCACTATTTAGGTGCATCAGAGGCTCAGCCAATTTCTTAGCTTTCGAGCCCTGCCATGCACCCAAACAGTAGTTTTCCATCAAATATGGAATATCAGTGTACTCAGCAGAAATTACAAAACAAACTGTATTTTCCATTTTCTCCTGTTACCCAAACAAAAATGCAAAATGTGGGGCTAAAACAAGATTTTTATGGGAAAAAGTAGTATTTTTATTTTTTCCTTCCGCGTTGCTTTAATTCTGGTGAAGAACGAGAAGGATTAATAACCTTTATGGATGTAATTTTTTTGCACTTTGAGGAGCTCAGTTTTTAAAATGGTGTCACTTTGGGATATTTTCTGTCACATAGACCCCTCAAAGTCACTTCAAATGTGATGTGGTCCTAAAAAAAGGTTATGTAAATTTTGTTGGAAAAATGAAAAGTTGCTGATAAACATTAAACTCTTCTAACTTCCTAATGAAAAAAATAGGTTTAAAAAATGATGGAGATGTAATGTAAACAAGTAGTAAATGTAAACAAAATCGAGACATTTTCAAAATTTTAACCAAATTCCGATATGGTTACAAATAAACGCAAACAATATCAACCTAAATTTACAACTAACATAAAGTGCAATGTGTCACAAAAAAAATTCTCAGAATTCCTCGGATCTGTTGAAGTGCTCCAGAATTTTTACCTCATAAAGTGATGCTGGTCAGAATTGAAAAAATGGCATGGTCGGGAAGGAGAAAACAAGCTTTAGGGAAAGGGGTCAATGTTTGTGACCTACTTCCATGCTACACTGGATTTATTAGGCAAATAGGGAAAGTGTCCTGAACCTTTTACCAATATATTCCCTTCAGTCTCTCACCGATACCTTCAGCTGCAAGACACACTGTAAGTTTTGAAAAAAAATGTATAACAATATAGAATATGTGGCTTTTGTACAGATGTCATTTTATTGCATTTTAATATAAAGCAATCTGATTAAAAAAAAATTTTTTATTTTATACTTATTGTATCACCATTCTAAGCAGAATTCAAATATTCAAGCAAGAATTTTTATTGCCCTAGATTGCCCTAGAGCAGGGGTCCCCAACCTGTGGCTCAGGAACCATATGTGGCTTGCGAGCCCATGATGTGTGATCCGCAGCTGTCTGCCAGCTTGGTTCATTAGCACCAAGTTTAGCAAACAGCTATGAAGAACAAGTCTCCAGATGGTGACTTTTGTGAGTAGCTCCGCATAGAAGAGCAGATCTGGATATGTATATACTGTCCTTCAAGATTTAGGAATAAAATTAAGTATGGTAAGCTGGAGATAAGATGATACTGCCCATCAGGATGGACTTTGAATTTTCTAAAGATTTATTTAGTAATTTATTTTGTGAGATTCAATGGTTACCCTGATGTGTCATGGTGACCTGCAGTGTTCCTACTGAAGAGATTGGGTAGTAGGTGCTGTCTCCTTCCTTGTTATGACAGTTCTGTGCATAACTTTGTTTTTTACCTAATCTGTCAATGATGGTTGTTCTAGGAAGAACTATATATTACCCATCATAAACTCAGATGTATTTGTTGCCTATTGTATATAAAGCACAACTTTGTTCAAAGTCTTAGTTGGATAAAAGAAGCTAATATGTTTTATTCAATATTTACTTGTCCAATGAGTTACTATCTTGAGAAATACATGAATAGGTGAATCTTAAAACCAATATATATGGTGGCTAAATCTGCATTTGTACTAAAACTTCTATTTATAAAGCTAAAGTGAATATAAATTCAGTTTGTTATTTATTCTCCAAATCTCAAAGTTAATGAATATTGCACTTGTGCTTCATTTGCTCTAACAAGCTCACTTCTATTCAGGCCACATAACATTCATTTTGAACAGGCTGTTGCCTTTATTTGCATGTTGTTCACTGTGGTACGTGTTTGAAAGGTCACAAGAGATAAATCAGCATTAAATATTTCTTTTTAATCATTTTAATTATTAATAGTGGAATAATATTTATAAGAACTAAAAATTAAAACTCCTGGTATTAACTATACTGTATTTTATAATTTTTCAATTTTATAAAACATTTTTTCATTTTTATGTTTCCTTTAATAAAAAATTAAGATTTTGCTTATTAAACAATAGAAAAAAACATCAGAATCTACCTACTTTTATGTCCACTGCCCAGTACTACTTTTTATTGTTGTTAGGCTGCCGTCACACTAGCAATATTTGGTCAGTATTTTACATCAGTATTTGTAGCCAAACCCAGGAGTGGGTGATAAATGCAGAAGTGGTGCATATGTTTCTATTATACTTTTCCTCTAATTGTTTCACTCCTAGTGTTGGCTTACAAATACTGATGTAAAATACTGACCAAATACTGCTAGTGTGACGGCAGCCTTAAAGGGAACCTGTCACCTGAATTTGGCGGGACCGGTTTTGGATCATATGGGCGGGGTTTTCGGGTGTTTGATTCACCCTTTCCTTACCTGCTGGCTGCATGCTTGCCGCAATATTGGATTGAAGTTCATTCTCTGTCCTCTGGAGTACACGCCTGCGCAAGGCAATATTGCCTTGTGCTGGCGTGTACTCCAGAGGACAGAAAATGAACTTGAATCCAATAATGCGGCAAGCATGCAGCCAGCGGGTAAGGAAAAGGTGAATCAAACACCTGAAAACCCTGCCCATATGACCCCAAACCGGTCCCGCCAAATTCAGGTGACAGGTTCGTTCCCTTTAAGGTTGAAGTCCATCAAGTCCAAACCTATTATTGTTATGTGCTGATCTAGGGGGAGGCCAATCCCAATGAACCAGGTGCTAGTCGTCTCAAATTAGAAGAAAAAAAAAAAAAATCTTCCCTAACTCTAAACTTGATTTATCCGAATTAATTCCTGGGTCAACATCCTATTGCCACATTTGTCATTAGGGTATAAAAGGAATGTTTTATTTTTTTTCCTTTTACTTTCTTTTATCTTTTTGCAGATGTTCTATACATTTTTCTATTTTTTACATACAGTAGTTTGATCTCCAACAGATCATAATTGATCTTTGGGGAACATATTTTTTTCTTTCAGTGTTCATTTTGTCATCTAGAACTGGGGCATCCAAGGGATTAGAACTGGGGCATCCAAGGGATTAGAACTGGGGCATCCAAGGGATTACCAGTTAGGCCAGTGTCACACTTAATGTATTAAAAATCGGTCAGATTCTCTCGGCCAAGAGACGAACGAGTGTTCTCCATATGGTCATCCGTATCCATTTGCAATGCGATGATGCTATTTCCATGTATCTATATATCCGTATGACATCCATATGCAATGCGATTTTAACATGAACTTTTACATACAGTACAGTAGTTCTCTGTCATTTACACATCCTTTTAAAATGAAATATTCCTCAAAACACAAACTCACATCTATATATTAGATAGATAGATAGATAGATAGATAGATAGATAGATAGATAGATACAGTAGATAGATAGATACAGTAGATAGATAGATAGATAGATAGATAGATAGATAGATAGATAGATAGATAGATATATTAAAAGCTGGCAAATGATCTGCCGCGAACAGTATATTCACAGAGTGACAGGTTAGAATAGAATAGAGTAGAAATATACACATAGAATACACATATATATATATATATATATATATATATATATATATATATATATATACAGGGGTTGGACAAAATAATGGAAACACCTGGAAACATCATCAAAAGTTAGTTTAATTTGGTATAGGTCCACCTTTTGCGGCGATTATAGCCTCAATTCTCCGAGGTATGGATTCATACAAGGTATGAATTGTTTCCAAAGGAATTTTATCCCATTCTGCAGTTAAAACACCCTCCAGTTCTTTGAGCAACGATGGCGGCGGAAATCGACGTCTAATTTGAATCTCTAAAATCGACCATAAATGCTCAATAATGTTGAGGTCTGGGAATTGTGGGGGCCAGATGAGATGCTCAACTTCATTAGAATGTTCCTCGTGCCATGCTTTAACGATTCTAGCTGTATGAATTGGTGCATTATCATCCTGAAAGATGGCGTTCCCCTCCAGGAACAGTGCTTGAACCATTGAATGCACTTGGTCGCCCAAAATGCCTAAATAATCTTGGCTGTTAATTCTTCCATGAAGGGATATCATTGGGCCGGCAGATCTCCACAAAATAGCACCCCAGATCATCACAGAACCTCCACCATGTTTTACGGTTGGGAGAAGGCAGTCTGTATGGAATGCTTCTTTTGGCTGTCTCCAAACGTACACTCGGCCGGAGGTCGGAAATAGGGTAAATGATGATTTGTCTGAGAATATCACATGTTTCCATTGCTCGATGGACCAATTCTGGAGGTTTCTACACCTCTCTAAACGCTTGGAAACATTTGTCATTGAGAGCAGCGGTTTTCTAATTGCAGCTCTTCCGTGGAATCCAGATTTGTACAGCTCCCGATGAACAGTTTTCATGGAAACTGGGTTCTGTAGGTGTTCATTGAGCTCAACAGTGATTTTCGGAGCCGTGGTCTTGCGATCCTCTCTCACAATTCGCTTTAGAGTCCGAAGGTCTCTCTCAGTCAACTTTGACTTTCGGCTGGACCTGTGCTTTGCTGCAGATGTTTTTCCTTGTCTTTTAAACGCAGTAATTACTTTGGAGACAGTACCTCTTGACACGCCAAGCATTCGGGTACTTTCTGTTACACTAGCGCCTGCCATGCGAGCACCAACAATTTGGCCTCTTTGAAAATCCGAGAGGTCTGCCATTGGTATCAGGTTCTCATCAATGTTCTTACAATTATGCAAAACAAACAGTTAATTTACATACACATATCACATAACACAAATAATCAACTACAAAACATTACCATATGTCACGGTTTGCATGTTTATAACATGTTCGAAGATTATGATGCCAAAATGTTAGGTGTTTCCATTATTTTGTCAAACCCCTGTATGTGTGTGTTACTGACATGTATATATATATGTATTCTATGTGTATATTTCTATTCTATCTATTCTATTCTAACCTGTCAGTGTGATTTTACTGTACACCAAACATTAATTACCGGCTTTTCAAAGGACACCGCTGCATAAAAAAAGGACAGCACTAGCATGCGTTTCTTTTCTCGCAGCCATAGACTTGCATTGGCGAGACTCGGCCGATATACTCATACAATCGCAGCATGCTGTGATTTCACTCACACATAGAATATGCCCGAGAAAAAAAATGGTGATGTGAGCTTCCCCATAGATTAACATTGGTCCGAGTGCTATGTGATGTTTTCTCACATAGCACTCGTCCGTATTATACGCTAGTTTGACTGCAGCCTAACAGTGTAAATCAGCTCAGAAGTTACAGAATCCAGCAACTCTGCCATGCCAGCAGCAATCCAGCGATCATATGATTACCAGATCCTAGAGAAGCACTGGCAGCAGAGATTACTGAGCACTATGTAGCTGGCAAAGGAGAAGACTGAAAAGTTGTAATAAACATACTTTGTGGCTGTGAAGCACCGCCAAAGCAGGCTACTGTGGTTTGATGGAAATAATGGCTTCCAATTGCTGTAGTTGCAGCTTAGTAAATGCATATTTTTAGATCAAGTGGGATACATCCAGTTATAATTAGCAGATGCATTAGAGTAGTGTTTACTGTGGAATGGAAAATTAAGACATTCAGGGCTCACTCACATTGGCGTATAACATGGTGGAGTGTTATCCAATGTTTTTGTCTATTTGGAGTGACCAAAAAAATTGCAACATCCAGCGAGTGGCTCTAAAATAATACATGCAATGAAGCATCAGACTGCACTTGGATATCATCCGAGTGCAGTCTGATTTACACGGACAAAAGATAAATTACGTTCTTCGTCTTCCTACCTGTGATGCTATTCTCTCATCTGAGAAAATGAGATCACAATAGGCTGATTCATTAGCATAATCGTCTCGATACTATAGCATGAAAGAATCTACGGCCGTCTGACTGTATTCTTAGGCTGCCGTCACACTAGCAGTATTTGGTCAGTATTTTACATCAGTATTTCTCAGCCAAAACCAGGAGTGGGTGATAAATGCAGAAGTGGTACATATGTTCCTATTATACTTTTCCTCGGATTGTTCCACTCGTGGTTTTGGCTTACAAATACTGATGTAAAATACTGACCTAATACTGCTAGTGTGACGGCAGCCTAAGGCCTGTTTCACATAGGGGTGGAGCCGCATATTCATCACTGTAATGAGCGGTACCACGTGACCACTCATACAGGAAGAAGCTGCGGCGCTGAGAGGAAGCATCGAGGGAGCCAGGTGAGTATTTGATTTCCAGCGGGCGGGCGCACAGGGGGTGGGAGGCGGGCAGTGACCGGGATCTTTATTTTAAACACACAAAAAATAAAAAAAACAATGATTTTTCATTCCTTCTCTCCAGCGAACGCTGCTGGGGGGAAGGAATGAATTCCGGCTTCAGCACCAGATGCAGGGGACAGCGCTTATCTCTAGCGTTGTCTCGTGCACGGTTCGTGTGGTACCCAGTCGGCACAAGGGCGGCACACGGCTGACGCACGTGTGTCACACTGATGTGCCACATGAGCACACAGACACACGGACACGGATAACTACGGTACCGGAATTATCTGGACGTGTGAGACTGGCCTAAGGGTTCGCTCACATTGATGTATATGCCTCTCATGTGAGAGAATGAGGCCGATTATGCTAATGACATTAGGCTTAAACTCTGTCAGAGTTTAAGGCTGCCGTCACACTATCTGTATTTGGTCAGTATTTTACATCAGTATTTGTAAGCCAAAACCAGGAGTGGAACAAATAGAAGAAAAGTATAATAGAAACATATGCACCACTTCTGCATTTATCACCCACTCCTGGTTTTGGCTTACAAATACTGATGCAAAATACTGATCAAATACTGATAGTGTGACGGCAGCCTAAGCCATGAGTCATCTAAGTGTGATCTGATTCTCTCACATCAGAGAATTGCAGCACAGGTGCTGAGAAGATGTAGAACTTAATTTCTCCATCTTCTCCATTGTCTCTGTGAGCTTACATCAGTCTGCACTCGACATCCAAGTGCAGTCCAATGCTTCCAATGTTTCACACGCAGTCATAGACTCATATGGGTGCACATGATTCATCATCATGGGCACCGAATCGGCATGTGATATAAATTGCAGATCTGTACTGCCCAAAATTATAGCATTGGGCTGAGTGCTATCAGATAAAACATCAAATAGCACATGGCCATGCTGTATGTCTTTGCAATTTTTGTTCCCAAAAAATCATTCTACTCAGCAGCCTTTTTTTTGTGAGTTGTGTGTCTAAACAATAAATCTATTCTGCAGTCGACTCATTGCTATTCATAGGCCAAAAGTATAATTTTACTCCACCACTGTGTCTATAAGAGTAGTGTGTCAAAAAATAATTCTAATCTGCAGCCATGTCTTTGCTATTTTTTTATTTTTTGTCTAAAAAAATAGTTCTACTCTGTAACCATCTTTTTGTAATTTATGCACCAAAAAAATAATTGTACTCTATCGCTGTGTCTATATGAGTAGTGTGCCTAAAAAAATAA
Organism: Ranitomeya variabilis; assembly: GCF_051348905.1. Classification (NCBI taxonomy): domain Eukaryota; kingdom Metazoa; phylum Chordata; class Amphibia; order Anura; family Dendrobatidae; genus Ranitomeya; species Ranitomeya variabilis. The sequence goes on along the minus strand of NC_135237.1, from coordinate 450,012,075 downwards.
ATCTACTCTCCAGCAGTCTCTTTGTCATTTAAAGGCAAAAAACTAATGTTACTCTACCGCTGTGTCTGTACGAGTAGTGTGTAAAAAAAGTAAATCTACTCTGCAGCCATCTTTCTTTTCTTAGCAGCACAGCAAAAGAGGGAGCAGGGTGCAAAGGCACAGCAGGCGGCCACGTGCCAGGACATTGGCTACTACTGCACACTGCACCAGTGAAATCAGCAAAGCAAAGCCAGCTTAAAAAAGGTCCCTGGTGTGGCATTTCTTCAGGGAATGTGCTGATGACAAGCGACTGGTGCTTTGCACACTGTGCGGCCAGAGCTTGAAGTGAGGCATAAATCTAAGGGTGCTCTGTCACCAGAAACGCGTTGATACTGTTTTTATTCCTGTTGTTGCTGATGTTTTCATCCTCCACATATATTATTGAAGTGAATAAAGGAACGACACGTTTTTTCACTATCTCGTTGAGCTGGATGTTTCCTTCTTCCTTGATCCTTCTACGCCCTGACACAGCGGTTCCGTGCTCTGTGTATCCAGAGATGTCAACCATGGTGAGCTGGACTTTGCTTTGCTCTATTATATATACCAGTGGTTGTCCTGCAGTACTTTCTTCCCAGTTGCCTCTACTTTTCCAAGAATGCCGTACCTGCCCTGTAAACACAAGTTGCAAACAAAGTAAGGTGTGTACTTTGCAACACCATCAGTGTCAAGGTCCGCTTCCAAGGATTGCTGGATGTTTCCCTGTCCAGGTTGTCTCCTCCTCCTCTGCTTCATTCACCGCATCCTCATTCGGCAACAGTAAGACCTCCACCATCAACTTGAGCACAGCCATGAATAAATGACAGCAGGCTGTTCTGAAAGTCATCTTTTTTTGGGGATAAATCTTACAATCATGCAGGAGAAGTGGATGATGATCAAACAGCAGACAAATGAGGGGTTGGTGCCTGTTAACCTCAAACCCAGCCTGGTGGTGTATGGTGACAGGTGAAATCTCGCAGCAGCTTTGGGCCTAGCTAGTTTGACACATTTCTCTTGCCTGGTTCATGTGCTGAACTTGGTGGTGCTGAGTAGAAATGAGCAAATGAACTAATCCGTTCGTCAATCTCAAATTTGACACAAGCGTAGCACATTTGGATGCGTGTTCGCTTTCATGATTTTTACTCAAAATCGGTCACAGTTCGGTAAATCATCGCGTTTCAAATAAAGCTTTTGTTATTACTTTGTCTATGATAGTGATGCTGTATGATGAGCAGTGGGAGACAAGTTTGATAAGGGGAGAGGATGTAGAGAGGTTAGAGGAGACTGTGAAGAGATTACAGGAGCGGCCAATGCTTTTTTCCCCTTAATTTAACGTGTGTTGAATCCGGCAAAAAATCAGGGCACAGAAACCATCCACAATGTCATGACACAAGGTCTTCTGTGATTGGCTGCAGAAATCACATGTCCCTGGCCATATAAAAAGCGGACATCTAGATTTGTTGGCATCATTTGCTCAGTTTCACAGTGCAGAGAGGTCGCTTCTGCGCTAGTGCTGGTGTTGAAAGTGAACTTGTCAGTTAAATAGATAGGATCCTGTCCTGTGTGAAAGTAATCTTCCAGCATTGAAGTTGTGAAATTGTGTGGCAGTGTCCAGTAGCCCCATTTGCTACTCCATATCGTTTGCGCTTAAACTGTGCTTCAGTGGCAAAACAGAAGACCAGATTTCAACTGAAAAATTGTTAGGCCTAATATTGGGATGAAGCAGCGAGGCCAGTTTTCCACTTAAAAATCGTTAGATATAGCAGTGTTGTTCAGACGCACTATCTAAGAAAATAAATAGTGAATTTTTCATTTAGTGACAGGTGACTGGCAGCTGTAGGCTACTTACAACATGAGTAGGAAAAAGCGAGAAAAAATATCAAAAGACTGACCATCACTTCCAAACAGAAAGCAGGTATAAATAGGTGCTTAATATACAACTAAACAAATAAAGTAGCACTCTGTAGCGCTATAGCACGCAAACCTGAAATATGAAAATTGAATAGCACTACTGCACTAGAAAATATGAAAAATTGAGAGTACTTAGTGCATAAATTGGCAAATTCATGTGGACCCGACAGCTACGAAAAGGTGACACTCATTGCCAGGACCTGCCTAATGTGAATCCTCAGCCTCAGATGTTTTTAATTACAGCAGGATCCTACCTTCCCATAGAGATGTAGACTTTAGTCTAAGAGAGGATTCTGTGCACCAGCAGAACATAATACAAGTCTTACAAATGTATGAAACTGATGTGTGTGCCATCTGAGTTTGACTGGAATTAAAAGAAAATTTGAGGTGTGGCATGAGGTATCAAGTATCCCAGTTAAGAAGGCTAACACCGCTCCCTTAACCACCAGGTCCTCATTGAAACTTAACCTTGTCTTATGCATGGCCCATGCCTGACTGCTGTGTCATTAGAACATTTCTACTGTGGGTCAACTAATGAAACTTTTCATGGTGTCTGCCCCCAATTTGAGCTTTTTGTGCAGATTTTTGTCCCCCCAACCCCTGAAGGAGTTGTCTATGTGTTTGATTTTGCCTCCCATTGATTCAATGAGGTTTGGATACGTTTGACGAACCATTCAGTGAACTGTTCGGTGAATATTGGTCCGTTGGCCACATCCAAATCGAACTTTGAAAGGGTCACTCATCACTGGTGCATAGCTTCCTGAAAAGTACCCACATATGTTAAAGCTGCAGCTGAAAGTGGGGGTAATGTGTGCGTTCTCACTCTGCTGCTACTCACTTGTCTGTGCTGCAGCATTAGTTTTGTCTTCCTGCTCTCCGCCTCATATGCAACGTAGCAACAAGGTGGAACTCAACCTTGCATATGCTGGAGAGACTGTGCAAGCAGCAGGCAATAGTGGAGTTTCAGCTGAAAAACTACAAATGGGTGAGTCACTATGAGAGCAACATCACTTCACCACCAATCAGTGGGCCTCCATGCGGGACATGTGTATCGTGTTGCACTGCTTCGAATACTCCATCAATACAGCCAGCACTGATAACATCATCATAAGCATCACATACAGGTGTTTCTCACAAAATTAGAATATCATCAAAAAGTTATTTTCAGTTCTTCAATGCAAAAAGTGAAACTCATATATTATATAGAGTCATTACAAACAGAGTGATCTATTTCAAGTGTTTATTTCTGATAATGTTGATGATTATGGCTTACAGCCAATGAAAACCCAAAAGTCATCATCTCAGTAAATTAGAATAATTAACAAAAACACCTGCAAAGACTTCCTAAGCATTTAGGGTATGTGCACATGTCCGGATTTCTTGCAGAAATTTCCTGAAGAAAACCGGAAATTTTCTGCATGAAATCCGCATTTTTTTTTTGCGTTTTTTCCCGTTTTTTTCGCGGTTTTTTTAGCATTCTGCAAGCGTAATTAGCTTGCAGAATGCTAAAGTTTTCCAAGCGATCTGTAGCATCGCTTGGAAAACTGACTGACAGGTTGGTCACACTTGTCAAACATAGCGTTTGACAAGTGTGACCATCTTTTTACTATAGATGCTGCTTATGCAGCATCTATAGTAAAAGAGAGAATGTTTAAAAATAATAAAAAAAATAAAAAAATGCTTATACTCACCCAGACGATCTCCTCAGCGGCGTCCGTTCCTCTTCCTATAGCTGGTGTGTGCGCGCAGGACCTTCCATGACGTCGCGGTCACGTGAGCGGTCACATGACCGCTCACAACCAATCACAAGACAGTGACGTCATCACAGGTCCTTCACCGCACACCAGCTACAGAAACCGAAGCGGCAGCATGTAGCGGAGAGGCGGGAAGACATCGAGGGTGAGTATAGGACTATTTTTTATTTTAATTCTTATTTTTTGACCAATTATATGGTGCCCAGTGCGTGGAGGAGAGTCTCCTCTCCTCCACCCTGGGTACCAACCGCACACAATCTGCTTACTTCCCGCATGGTGTGCACAGCCCCGTGCGGGAAGTAAGCAGATCAATGGACTCCTAGGTGTGCGGAATCCCCTGCAATTCCGCATTTTAATGAACATGTTGCTTTTTTTTCCGCGATGCGATTTTTTCACGGAAAAAAAAGGCTACATTTGCACAAAAAATGCGGAATACACTGAAAATAATGGGAGGCATATGTTAGCGTTTTTTTCGCGTTTTTATCACGTTTTTATAGCGAAAAAACGCAAAAAAAAACGCAAAAAATACTGAACGTGTGCACATGGCCTTAAGGTCCCTTAGTCTGTTTAAGTAGGTTCCACAATTATGGGGGAGACTGCTGACTTGACAGATATCCAGAAGATAGTCATTGACACACTCCACAGGGAGGGTAAGCCACAAAAGGTCATTGATAAAGAAGCTGGCTGTTCACAGAGTGCTGTATCCAAGCATATTAATGGAAAGTCAAGTGGAAGGAAAAAGTGTTGTAGGAAAAGGTGCACAAGCAACCCGGAAAACTGCAGCCTTGAAAGGATTGATAAGAAAAGGCCATTCAAAAATGTTGGGGAGATTCACAAGGAGTGGACTACTGCTGGAGTCTTTGCTTCATGAGCCACCACACACAGACGTATACAGGACATGAGAAAAAGGGGGAGGAAAAAATCCAAAAGATAACCTATGGTCTTTCAGTAAAATATGCTTTATTGCGGAAGGCACAGAAGCGGTGGCAGCAACGGATAGCCACCAAACAAGATATAGAAAGGGCACTGAAAAACCATACATGCCATATTTATAAATATTTTAAACACAACATATGTAAATAACAAAGGGCAAAAGATGTGTTCAAAAGCATGTAAAAATTTGTAAAAGTTTACATAAATATATACCAAATTAGATCACATACAGGTCAGTGCCGTCCCAGCTCCTAATAGAGCTTAAAAGATACTAAATACAAGATGGACATATTCTATTTTAGATAAAAAATCAGGAATACATCACCCAGAAAGTGCAGGCAAGTGCTGGCAGGTAGAGGGTCCCAGTACCCGCCCCATGTATACAGGACATGGGCTACAAGTGTCGCATTCCTTATGTCAAGCCACTCATGACCAACAGACCACGCCAGAAGCGTCTTACCTGGGCCAAAGAGAAATAGAACTGAACTGTTACATGAGGTCCAAGGTGTCGTTTTCAGATGAAAGTACTGTATATACTCGAGTATAAGCCGACCCAAGTATAAGTCGAGGCACCTAATTTTGCTACAAAAAACTGGGAAAACTTATTGACTTGAGTATATGCCTAGAGTGGGAAATGCCGTAGCTACTAAAATTTCAAAAATAAAAATAGATATCGATAAAAGTAAAATTAATTGAGACATCAGTAGTTTAAATGTTTTTGAATATCCATATTGAATCAGGAGCCCCATAAGATACTCCATACAAAATACACCCCATATAAAACTCCATAAAGTTCATGATGGGCTTCATAAGATGCTCCATACAAAAATATGCCCCATATAATGCTGCATAAAGGTTAATGATGGCCCCATAAGATGCTTCATACAAAAATATGCCCCTTATAATGCTCCATAAAGGTTAATGTTGGTCCCATAAGATGCTCCATACAAAAATATGCCCCATATAATGCTGCACAAAGGTTAATGATGGCCCCATAAGATGCTCCATATCAACCCCTTTCTGCCAGCTGATTGAATAGTACGTCAGCTGGCAGTATCCCCCACTTTGAGGTGGGCTCCGGCGGTGAGCCCACCTCAAAGCCACGACATGTCAGCTGTTTTCAACAGCTGGCATGTGCCCGCAATTGGTGCTAGCGGAATCGTGACCCGCCCGCGCCCATTAACTAGTTAAATGCCGCTGTGAAACTCTGACAGCGGCATTTAACAAGCCGGAAGTACGCGCACCGCTGACCCCTCATCGGTGCGTTGCCATCACAACCAGAGGTCTCCTCGAGACCTCTATGTTTGTTGATGGCAGGCTGCTATGAGCGCCATCCTGTGGTCGGCGCTCATAGCAAGCCTGTAATTCTGCAGCATAGAGGTGATCTGTGCATCTGAGGCGATTGAGTAGTGGAAGCTTCTAGCCTCCCATGGAGGCTATTGAAGCATGCCAAAATTAAAAAAAAGTGTTTAAAAATATAAAAAAATAAAAAAAATATAAAAGTTCAAATTACCCCCTTTCGACCCGAATCAAAATAAAACAATAAAACAAAACAAAACTACACATATTTGGTATCCAGCATCCAGAATCACCCAATCTATCAATAAAAAAAGGATTAACCTGATCACTAAACGGCGTAGCGAGAAAAAGATCAAAATGCCAAAATTACGTTTTTTGGTTGCTGCGACATTGCATTAAAATGCAATAACGGGTGATTAAAAGAATATATCTGCACAAATGTGGTATAATTTAAATCGTCAGCTCGGCATGCAAAAAATAAACTCTCAACCTACCCGAAATCACGAAAAATGGAGACACTACAGGTATCGGAAAATTGCGCAATTTTTTTTTAAACAAACTTTGGAATTTGTTTTACCACTTAGATAAAAGAGAACCTAAACAAGTTTGGTGTATATGAACTCGTAATGACCTGGAGAATCATAGTGGCAGGTCAGTTTTAGCATTTAGTGAACCTAGTAAGAAAGCCAAACAAAAAGCCAGTGTGGGATTGCACTTTTTTTGCAATTTCATCGCACTTGGAATTTTTTTCCCGTTTTCTGTTACACTACATGGTAAAACCAATGAAGTTGTTCAAAAGTACAACTTGTCCCGCAAAAAATAAGCCCTCACATGGCCATATTGACAGAAAAATAAAAAAGGTATAGCTCTGGAAAGAAGGGGAGCGAAAAACGAAAACGAAAAAATGAAAAATGCTCCGGGGGTTAAGGGGTTAAAATATGCCCCATATAATGCTGCACAAAGGATAATGATGGCCCCATAAGTAGCTCCATGCAAAAATATGCCCCATACAATGCTGCATAATGGTTAACGATGGCCCCATAAGATGCTCCACATTAAAATATGCCCCATATAATGCTCCATAAAGGTTAATGATTGCCCCATAAGATGCCCCATATTAAAAAATGCCCCATATAATGCTGCACAAAGAATAATGATGGCCCCATAAGATGTTCCATATTAAAATATGCCCCATAGAATGCTGCTGCTGCAATTAAAAAAAAAATGACGTACTCACCTCTCGTTGCTGCCCGCTGCTCCTCAGCGTCGCCGGCTCTCTGCAGTGACTGTTCAGGCAGAGGGCGAGCACTAACCATGTCATCGCGCCCTGACCTGAACATCACAGCCAGAGGACCCGGAAGACACAGCCCAGCGGTGAAACGGGGACAGGTGAACATTGCATGGCTCACCCTCCTCCTGTCCTACTCACCCTCCTGGCACTGCATATCAGTCCCTGCATCTCGGGCGCCGGCATCTCTCTTCCTGTCTTCCTTCCTGTGCTGAGCGGTCAGTGATGCTGCACATTAAAGTAATGAATATGCGCTCCACGCCTATGGGAGTGGAGACGCGTTCATATTCATTACTTTAATGGAAGACAGGAAGAGAGATGCCAGCATCTGAGATGCAGGGACTGATATGCAGCGATGACACCAGAAGGGCGAGTATGATGTCTTCTGCTCCCCCACCCCCTCTCTCAATGGCAATGACTCATGTATAAGCCGAGAGGGGCATTTTCAGCACAAAAAAAGTACTGAAAATCTCGGCTTATACACAAGTATATACAATAAATTTTGCTTTTCATTTGGAAATCAAGGTCCCAGAGTCTGGTGGAAGAGTGGCGACAACTGCTGCTGCTGCTGAGGAATGATTAATTTGCTTCACTGCTGCCTTCCTTGGATGTGGTAGCCATTTATCATTCTGCTTCGTTGGATGTGGTACCTGTTTATCACACTAGCTGAGGCTCTTTGTTCAAGTAAGTTAAGAAGTGGCAGGCAGAGGGAAAATGCCCCTTACACGGTGAAGGTGAGACAAGGTGAATGGCTTCCAGAGGACAACAAGGCCGCCCTGCCTCATCATCCAACGCCTATGCGGCACCTCTGTCAGGCTTTCCATGCATTCTTTTACCTGCTCATATATCTATAGCAATCTGTGGCCAGAAATTAAAAAAACTATATCCAGACTGACTGATTTAATGACCATTCTCAGGCTCATTGTACCATCCGTGTATATGTGGCCATTGTAGTACAGGGCCTCATCTTTAAAAAAAATGTAATCCAATTCACTTCACAAACTTTTAGATTCATCTCAAAATTAGTTTTTTTAGGGATATTATGTTATTTTAAGTCATATACCTATCTAAATTTGTTTGCAGTGCACTTGTCCTGTTCTTTTCCCCATTCAGTTTCCTTTTGCAGCCCTCTAGCCCTTACTATGACTATTTTACAGCCATTTTGAAATACCAAATTTTGGGAAGCCACTGATTTCTATTGGTTTCAAGGTCAAGTTTGTGGTCATGTTCGGATACCGAACCAAACTTTTGATTTTACTTCGGCCGAACCAGAACATCCACGGGTTCGCTCATCCCTAGTCATATGTTGTGTCCCATTTTTGATGTAACTCAAAAGCTGAGCTTGCATCAAAATGTAGTCTCAAACATGCAAGTAGCCTCATCCAAGCCTCATTAATTCCGGCAGACACTCATTATTGTATAGCTCAACAGACCTTCGTGAACAGACTGCCTTGTGTTACAGTCAAAGGTTTCAAATTTTGACTCATTAGTCTAGCGCACCCTCTGCAATTTTTCTGCACCTCAGTTATTATGTTTCATGTACAGTGGCATTCAAAAGTTTAAGCACCCTTGGAGATTTGTGTGCTCAGATAACGTTGATCAAGGTTTCAGTCCTCAATTAGCATGTTAGGTTTATGGCTTGTTCACTATCATCATTAGAAAAGGCCAGGTGATGCAAATTTCCCAGTTTTATAAAAACCCAGCTCCCTCTAACCTTGTACCAAAAAACAACAGCCATAGTTCTTCTAAGCAGCTGCCAAGCACTCTGAAAATGTTTGAGGCCCACAAAGAAGAAGAAAGCTGTAAGTAGATAGCAAAGCGTTTTCAAGTTACACTTTCCTCTTTTCGCAATGTCATTAAGAAATGGCAGTTAACAGGAACAGTAGAGGTCAAGATAAGGTCTGGAAGACCAAGTGAAATTTCAGTGAGAGCTGCTCGTAGGATTGCTAGAGAGGAAATTAGATCCCCCTTGACTGCAAAAGATCTTCAGAGAGATTTAGCAGACTTTGTAGTTGTGGTACATAGTTCTACTGTTCAGAGACACCTGCACAAATGTGGCCTTCATGGAAGAGTCTTCAGAAGAAAGCCTGCATCTTCATTATAAAAGTCAGCATCAAAAGTATGCAAAAGAAAATCTAAACAGGCCTTATGCATTTTGGAAGCAAGTCCAGCGAACCGATGATTTTAAATTAGAACCCTTTGGCCACAATGATCAAAGGTACTGTATGTGTGGAGAAAAAGAGCACAGAATTTTAGGAAAAGAAAATCTCGCCAGCCGTAAAGCATGGGGGTGGATGAACCATGCTTTAGGGTTGTGTTGCAGCCAATGGCACTGGGAGAATTTCAAGGGTAGAGGGAAGAATGGATTTAATGAAATTTTAACAAATTCTTGATGCAAACATAACATCATCTGTAAAAAATTTAAAGTTGAAAAGAGGATGTCTTCTACTAATGGATAATGATCCTCAACACATGTCAAAATTCACAACAGACTAACTCAAAAGGCACAAGCTGAATGTTTTTCAATGGCCCTCACAGTCCCCTGATCTGAACATCATTGAAAATCTGTAGCTAGGCCTGAAAATAGCAGTGCATCCAAGACAACCCAGGAATTTCACAGAACTGGAGGAAATTTCAAAAGAAGAATGGATGAAAATCCCTCAAACAAAAATTGAAACGCCCTTGTTTTTCTACAAAAAGAATTTACAGTACATGTAATCTTTTTAAAAGGGGGTGCTACTAGGTACTAATCATGCCAGATTCCCATACTTTTGCATAGTTTTCCTTTTTGTAATTTTTAAAGTGTAAAAGATGGAAATACAGTGTATACAATATATATTATTATTTACCTAAAATACAAAGCAAATGTGTAATCTTTGATTTTAAGCCTTTGATTACTGTTCACAATAACAGTAATCTTGACCAGGGTTGTCCAAACTTTTACATGTCACTGTATAGAAAAATCTTTAGGATTTGTTTCAATGTCATGGCTTTTTAGCTGCAATTCTTCTATGAAGACCACTTCTGGCCAGACTTCTTAGAACAGTGGTTGGGTATATGTAGGTCCCACTGGTTGCTGCCAGTTCTGAGCTGATGGTACTGCTTGACATATTCCAATTTTCTAAGGGAGGCAAACATGATGTGGTTTTCATCTTCTGCACTTTTTCCTTGGCTAATCACTACTTCTTTGGCCACAACATTATCATTTCTTGATGTCCTTAAAGCTGAACAAAGGCAGATCTATTATGCAATCAGGTAGATGTCTTATTGGCTCCAAATTTAAATTTATTCTGCAGCTGTATAATGACCCCAGACATACAGTCAATGTCATTAAAAACTGTCTTGAATGTGAAGAAAAACAAGGAGTCCTGGAAGTGATAATATGGCTTCCTCAGAGGCCAAATCTGAAGATCATTGAGATTATCTGGAATTACATGAAGAAATAGAAGTTTTTTTGCAAGCTTACATCCACAGAAGATCTGTGATTAGTTATCAAGATGGCTGGAACAATCCCAAGTTCTTTCAAAAACTGTGTGCTAGTTTCTATAAGAGAATTAATCCTGTTTTGAAGGCAAAGGGCTGTCATATCAAATCCTGATTTGATATTGATTTCTCCTATGTCCATTCATTTCATTTTGTTACTTGATAAAAACAAGTCACTAAAATTTCTGTTTTAAAGCATTCTTACACTGCTGCAATTGTTTCCACATTTGCCTTAAACTTTTGCACAATACTGCTGCAAATCATCCCCATATCTACTTCAATCTGGTGTTCAATCAATCAATCTGGCATGTAATGTATACATAGCAATTTTATTTATTTCCTTGAGTTTGAAATTGTGACTGCAAGCCAGTCTTCTTTTCACTTCAGATTATATTCTTTGATAGCTTCTCAACACTTAGCATGCATTTTCTTCAGTAATCCACTTAAGGATTTTAGCTTATGTTGCTCCTTCACAACACTCAAAGCTATGCTTTCCTTGGCCTCCAATACACACCACCGACACACTGAAATGGTAGATACCGTCAGATCCTACCTAGAGGACTAAAAGACATGTCAACTCATCACTGGTCAAATATTCCACTTTAATAGCTACCACGCCACAAAATCTATACACACTTAATAGCCACATAGAGACACCATATTGCAGCATCTATGCTCTGATCAGCCATGTATTTCTTGTCCCAGAGATGGGAATATTATAAGGGGACTATTAAGTACAGGAAAGGAAGAAAACTCTCTGTAAAGCTCATGGAACCAATCTGTGGCTTTCTACTGTATACTTGGATAACAGCTGGCTTGACTACATAGCGAGTGAGCACAGATAGCCAGGCAGATGAAGGTGGGGCTGGCCAGGAAATAGAGCTGGAGATGAAGAGGCTTAGGAAGTGCATTGACACTCCAAAATCAATTAAATCTCCTTTGAACTAAAATAGTGATTTTAAAGTCAGGTAGCAACAGATTACACCAGTTAAGGTATGGATGGCATAATTTTTCAGAGAGCAATATGTTGTGAATTTGGTTTCTGGGCTCCCCCGGTGGTTTCTGGTGGTACTGCACTTGTGTGCTTCATCTCCTCTGTTCACCTGTTTTCCATCAGTATGTGGGAGTTTTCTATTTAGCCTTGCTCCTCAGTCATTTCTATGCCGGCCAACAATGTTACCAGAAGCCTTTCTGTTGCATGTTCCTGCTCCTAGACTACTATCAGCTAAGTTGGACTTGTTGTCCTAAGTTTGTTTTGCATTTTTGTTCCAGTTCTCTGTGATTGAATATTTCTGAGGCTGGAAGCTCTTGTGAGCTGAAATTGCCACTCTGGTGTCATGAGTTGATGTTAGAGTCTTAAAGTAATTTCAGGATGGTATTTTGAAAGGGTTTTCAGCTGACCGTGAAGTTCCCTTTTCTGTCTTCCTACTATCTAGTAAGCAGACCTCAATTTGCTAAACCTATCTTCATACTTTGTATGTCATTTTCCTCTAAAATCACCGCCAATATATGTGGGGGCTACTGTCTGCCTTTTGGGGAAAATTTCTCTAGAGGTAAGCCAGGTCTGTATTTTCCTCTGCTAGGGTCAGTCAGTTCTCCGGCTGGCGCTGGGCGTCTAGGGATAAAACGTAGGCACGCTACCCGGCCACTGTTAGTTGTGCGGTAGGTTTAGCTCATGGTCAGCTCGAGTTCCCATCTTCCAAGAGCTAGTCCTTTTGTATGCTTAATTACATTCTCTTGCCATTGAGAACCATGACATTTTGGCCGGCCAAGGGTTAAAATAATTGGCAGAAGAAAGGAGAGAAAAGAAGTCTGCAGAGAATTTTTTTTTTTTTTTTTTTTTCCTGAGTTTGCTCATTAGTTGATTCACTAGCATCTCTGCTTACTGCAGCCTTCGTCTCTCTCTCCTTCTAATCCTTGAATGGTTCTGATTTCACCTGATTAATATGGATCCACAGAGTTTAGCTACAGGTTTGAATAATCTCGCTATGAAGGTTCAAAGCTTACAGGATTTCGTTATTCATGCTCCTACATCTGAACCTAGAATTCCTTTACCTGAATTTTTCTCTGGGGATAGATCTCGCTTCCAGAATTTCAAACATAATTGTAAATTATTTTTGTCTCTGAGATCTCGCTCCGCTGGAGATCCTGCACAGCAGGTCAGGATTGTAATTTCCTTGCTCCGGGGCGACCCTCAGGATTGGGCATTTGCTTTGGCACCAGGGGATCCTGCGTTGCTCAATGTGGATGCGTTTTTCCTGGCTTTGGGGTTGCTTTATGAGGAATCTCATTTAGAGATTCAGGCTGAAAAAGCCTTAATGGCCCTGTCTCAAGGGCAAGATGAGGCTGAAATATACTGCCAAAAATTTCGTAAGTGGTCTGTGCTTACTCAGTGGAATGAGTGCACCCTGGCGGCGAAATTCAGAGAGGGTCTCTCTGATGCCATTAAAGATGTTATGGTGGGGTTCCCTGTGCCTACAGGTCTGAATGAGTCCATGACAATGGCTATTCAGATTGATCGGCGTTTGCGGGAGCGCAAACCTGTGCACCATTTGGCGGTGTCTACTGAGAAGGCGCCAGAGATTATGCAATGTGATAGAATTCTGTCCAGAAGCGAACGACAGAATTTTAGGCGAAAAAATGGGTTATGCTTCTATTGTGGTGATTCAACTCATGTTATATCAGCATGCTCTAAACGTACTAAGAAAGTTGATAAGTCTGTTTCAATTGGCACTTTACAGTCTAAGTTTATTCTATCTGTGACCCTGATTTGCTCTTTATCGTCTATTACCGCGGACGCCTATGTCGACTCTGGCGCCGCTTTGAGTCTTATGGATTGGTCCTTTGCCAAACGCTGTGGGTTTGATTTAGAGCCTCTGGAAGTTCCTATACCTCTGTAGGGTATTGACTTCACGCCATTGGCTAGTAACAAACCACAATACTGGACACAAGTAACTATGCGTATTAATCCGGATCACCAGGAGATTATTCGCTTCCTTGTGTTGTATAATCTACATGATGTGTTGGTGCTTGGATTGCCATGGCTGCAATCTCATAACCCAGTCCTCGACTGGAAAGCAATGTCTGTGTTAAGCTGGGGATGTCAGGGGACTCATGGGGACGTACCTTTGGTTTCCATTTCGTCATCTATTCCCTCTGAGATTCCGGAATTTTTATCTGATTATCGTGACGTTTTTGAGGAGCCTAAACTTGGTTCACTACCTCCGCACAGAGATTGCGATTGTACTATAGATCTGATTCCGGGCAGTAAGTTTCCAAAGGGTCGTTTATTTAATCTATCTGTGCCTGAACATGCTGCTATGCGGGAATATATTAAGGAGTCCTTGGAAAAGGGACATATTCGTCCTTCGTCATCTCCCTTAGGAGCCGGTTTTTTCTTTGTATCTAAAAAAGATGGCTCTTTGAGGCCGTGTATTGATTATCGGCTTTTGAATAAAATCACGGTTAAATATCAGTATCCTTTGCCACTGCTTACTGATTTGTTTGCTCGAATAAAGGGGGCCAAGTGGTTCTCTAAGATTGATCTTCGTGGGGCGTATAATTTGGTGCGAATTAAGCAGGGGGATGAGTGGAAAACTGCATTTAATACGCCTGAGGGCCATTTTGAGTATTTAGTAATGCCTTTTGGTCTTTCAAATGCCCCTTCAGTCTTTCAGTCCTTTATGCATGACATTTTCCGTGATTATTTGGATAAATTTTTGATTGTGTATCTTGATGATATTTTGATTTTTTCGGATGACTGGGACTCTCATGTCCAACAGGTCAGGAGGGTTTTTCAGGTTTTGCGCTCTAATTCCTTGTGTGTAAAGGGTTCTAAGTGCGTTTTTGGGGTTCAAAAGATTTCGTTTTTGGGGTACATTTTTTCCCCCTCTTCCATTGAGATGGACCCTGTCAAGGTTCAGGCTATTTGTGATTGGACGCAACCCTCTTCTCTTAAGAGCCTTCAGAAGTTTTTGGGCTTTGCTAATTTTTATCGTCGATTTATAACTGGTTTTTCTGATGTTGCTAAACCGTTGACTGATTTGACTAAGAAGGGTGCTGATGTTGCTGATTGGTCCCCTGCTGCTGTGGGGGCCTTTCGGGAGCTTAAGCGCCGCCTTTCTTCCGCCCCTGTATTGCGTCAGCCTGATGTTACTCTTCCTTTTCAGGTTGAGGTTGACGCTTCAGAAATCGGAGCTGGGGCGGTTTTGTCGCAGAAAAGTTCCGACTGCTCCGTGATGAGACCTTGTGCGTTCTTTTCTCGTAAATTTTCGCCCGCTGAGCGAAATTATGATATTGGTAATCGGGAGCTCTTGGCTATGAAGTGGGCTTTTGAGGAGTGGCGTCATTGGCTTGAGGGGGCTAGACATCAGGTGGTGGTATTGACCGACCACAAGAATTTGATTTATCTTGAGTCTGCCAGGCGCCTGAATCCTAGACAGGCGCGCTGGTCGTTATTTTTCTCTCGGTTTAATTTTGTGGTTTCTTACCTACCAGGTTCTAAAAATGTGAAGGCGGATGCCCTTTCTAGGAGTTTTGAGCCTGATTCCCCTGGTAATTCTGAACCTACAGGTATCCTTAAGGATGGAGTGATATTATCTGCTGTTTCCCCAGACTTGCGACGGGTCTTGCAGGAGTTTCAGGCGAATAGACCTGATCGTTGCCCGCCTGGTAGAATGTTTGTTCCTGATGATTGGACCAGTAGAGTCATCTCGGAGGTCCATTCTTCTGCATTAGCAGGTCATCCTGGAATCTTTGGTACCAGGGATTTGGTGGCTAGGTCCTTCTGGTGGCCTTCCCTGTCGCGAGATGTGCGAGGTTTTGTGCAGTCTTGTGATGTTTGTGCTCGGGCCAAGCCTTGTTGTTCTCGGGCTAGTGGATTGTTGTTATCTTTGCCTATTCCGAAGAGGCCTTGGACTCACATCTCCATGGATTTTATTTCTGATCTCCCTGTTTCTCAGAAGATGTCTGTCATCTGGGTGGTGTGTGACCGTTTCTCTAAGATGGTCCATTTGGTTCCCTTGCCCAAATTGCCTTCCTCATCCGAGCTGGTTCCTCTGTTTTTTCAAAATGTGGTGCGCTTGCATGGTATTCCGGAGAATATCGTTTCTGACAGGGGAACCCAATTCGTGTCTAGATTTTGGCGAGCGTTCTGTGCTAGGATGGGCATTGATTTGTCTTTTTCGTCTGCTTTCCATCCTCAGACTAATGGCCAGACCGAGCGAACTAATCAGACCTTGGAGACTTATTTGAGGTGTTTTGTGTCTGCGGATCAGGATGATTGGGTTGCCTTTTTGCCCTTGGCGGAGTTTGCCCTCAATAATCGGGCTAGTTCTGCCACCTTGGTTTCTCCTTTCTTCTGTAATTCGGGGTTTCATCCTCGTTTCTCTTCCGGTCAGGTGGAGTCTTCGGATTGTCCTGGAGTGGATGCTGTGGTGGAGAGGTTGCATCAGATTTGGGGGCATGTGGTGGACAATTTGAAGTTGTCCCAGGAGAAGACTCAGCATTTTGCCAACCGCCGTCGTCGTGTTGGTCCTCGTCTTTGTGTTGGGGACTTGGTGTGGTTATCTTCTCGTTTTGTCCCTATGAAGGTTTCTTCTCCTAAGTTTAAGCCTCGGTTCATCGGCCCGTACAAGATATTGGAGATTCTTAACCCTGTGTCCTTTCGTTTGGACCTCCCTGCATCTTTTTCTATTCATAATGTCTTCCATCGGTCATTGTTGCGCAGGTATGAGGTACCGGTTGTGCCTTCCGTTGAGCCTCCTGCTCCGGTGTTGGTTGAGGGTGAGTTGGAGTACGTTGTCGAGAAGATCTTGGACTCCCGTGTTTCCAGACGGAGACTTCAGTATCTGGTCAAGTGGAAGGGCTACGGTCAGGAGGATAACTCTTGGGTGACAGCCTCTGATGTTCATGCCTCCGATTTGGTCCGTGCCTTTCATAGGGCTCATCCTGATCGCCCTGGTGGTTCTGGTGAGGGTTCGGTGCCCCCTCCTTGAGGGGGGGGTACTGTTGTGAATTTGGTTTCTGGGCTCCCCCGGTGGTTTCTGGTGGTACTGCACTTGTGTGCTTCATCTCCTCTGTTCACCTGTTTTCCATCAGTATGTGGGAGTTTTCTATTTAGCCTTGCTCCTCAGTCATTTCTATGCCGGCCAACAATGTTACCAGAAGCCTTTCTGTTGCATGTTCCTGCTCCTAGACTACTATCAGCTAAGTTGGACTTGTTGTCCTAAGTTTGTTTTGCATTTTTGTTCCAGTTCTCTGTGATTGAATATTTCTGAGGCTGGAAGCTCTTGTGAGCTGAAATTGCCACTCTGGTGTCATGAGTTGATGTTAGAGTCTTAAAGTAATTTCAGGATGGTATTTTGAAAGGGTTTTCAGCTGACCGTGAAGTTCCCTTTTCTGTCTTCCTACTATCTAGTAAGCGGACCTCAATTTGCTAAACCTATCTTCATACTTCGTATGTCATTTTCCTCTAAAATCACCGCCAATATATGTGGGGGCTACTGTCTGCCTTTTGGGGAAAATTTCTCTAGAGGTAAGCCAGGTCTGTATTTTCCTCTGCTAGGGTCAGTCAGTTCTCCGGCTGGTGCTGGGCGTCTAGGGATAAAACGTAGGCACGCTACCCGGCCACTGTTAGTTGTGCAGTAGGTTTAGCTCATGGTCAGCTCGAGTTCCCATCTTCCAAGAGCTAGTCCTTTTGTATGCTTAATTACGTTCTCTTGCCATTGAGAACCATGACAGCAATATGACCATATAAATAGTTCAGGGCTAGAGGGTTGATGGCAGGGGTTTTTGGATTTGTCTCACAGATTCCCTTCAATTTCCATAAGATAGAGTTTCAATTGTCAAAGGGTAAGTGTCTATTTAGTGTAGGCAGGTAGATAGATAGATAGATAGATAGATAGATAGATAGATAGATAGATAGATAGATAGATAGATAGATAGATAGAACCTACAAGAGAAAAAATTAGCAAAAACTCAGAATTACCCTGTCGCGATGGGATGGCGTTTATGCTATTTTTGTTCAAAGACAGTATTACTAAAAACACTGTGTAATTTAAATGCGCTTTTTCCTTTTTATTTACTTAATTACAACAGGGTTTTTGCTCATTTTTTCTCTTGTAGATTTTATATGTTTATGGCCAATGTGAACATGCGCTTATGAGCTACATGTGTACCAACTCAAGTGAAGCTCAATTTTTTTTTTTTAGATAGATTGATAGATAGATAGATAGTACTTCAGCTTATAGACAGTTGAACAATTACCAATAGCATCTGATATAAACTTTTAAATAATTAATCAGATGTGGAGTTAATTAAATATTATATACTATACCTTGAAACACCTATACGGTAAATTAATCTTAAGCGATCAGAGTACTTAAGCAAATTGTGAACAGCCTAAACCTCCAACAGGCAATTGTTCATTTTTAACAATGCAAATACAATGTAAGCACTGCATAATATATGACATCACATAAGATTGCTTATTGTTCTTCGACAGTCAGCATTGTACTGCTTCAGTTACTCAGTCATAGGAAGGTCATTAAAGCGTAGCCTTCAAATGCAACATATCCAGTTTAAACAAGGTAAGATGCTCACTAAAACATAAATTAGAGAGCAAATTTAATTTAAAATCTGTCAAATAGGATAGATAGTCCTCATTTAATTTTAAAATCTGGCACTACAGCTTTCTATCTCTAAGTAAAGCTCCCCCCTTTATATTTCTATATACAAGCAATCTTAGATTTCCAATCTAGGGCTCGCTTAAGCGTGATTAGCATATAAATGTAAAGAGACAAACTCAGTGAGAACGGATTAAAAACAATGCTTCTATATCTGGTGAAAGAACACATCATCACATTTGTTATGTGGACGGAAATAAGGTGTCTGTTTTAATGAGAACTATAAAGAAAAGTTTGATTTTGACTATTAATGTTTCGGCGGCATTATCTGTAATTTACATGAGACTATTGCTTGTTTTGCTTGTTTGGAATAATCTGTTTTATTCTTGCAATGTGAAATGCATTATAATTGTACAAGATGGAAGAAAATATGTGACTGAAAGCAACAGAGTATTTCATTATACATCATTTAGGAAGATAATCCATCCTTCTCCCACTCTCAAATCAAAATGCATTGTAAATGTACAGATCGGATGAGATGCATCACCATAAACAAGTAGCTTTGGAATACTTACAGAGTTCTGTTTTCTCTGTAAGCACACACATGTTCACACATTACGCAGATTTTTTTTATACAGTATTGAGAGGTTCTGTCTGTTTTGGCTTTGTTACATCACATTGTACCATCTGGCTTTTTAAAACACGGATGCTCAAATCAGCATATTTTTACGCATTAAGTGGCGTATGATTATTATATTATGGCTTGGAATAAAAGTCTTGTACATAAAGTGATGAGGATATTTTTAAACTCATGATCGTTCTAAGATGAGAGATTTGGAAGCAGTTGAGATTTACATGGCGCTTTATTTCATCTAAGAGAATGTATAATCTACCGGTTTTGAGATCCTTCTTTTAATCTATATTAAAGCCCAATGTAATGAATATTACATTCTCATTGTTATTTTATTCAACTGTTTATTTAATCTGTAAAATTAAGTAAAAAAAAAATAGAATTTCCATAAATCAACAATATTTCAAATAAGAAGTAAACATGACAATTTAGTGAATTGGGTAGAAAAGGGAGATGGGGATCAAATGGCGTAAGCGTTATGCCTTCAGCTATTTGCAGTAAATAAAGAAAATTACAGATGTGTGTACACTCTGGCCTAGTGGGCGCATTCCATCAGCCAAAGTAGTGCCCCAGCCACTCCTACTGTTCATGTTTCTCGAATGCCTCGACTAATGCTGGCTGCACCTGCTGATGAGCTATGCATATGGTGTCAGCGCATGTCACGGAGGGCAATGATGTTGGCTATAATTGTATATTGAATGTTTCAGAAAAGTTTTCCTGAGTAAAAAGTACATAATTAATTAAATATAGTTTTGGGGTAGTAGATGAAATTTGTGTAAAAAGTGCATCTCACACCAATAATGTTCATTGGAGACACGGAGGTTTGTTGCGTCAAAGGAGACCCAGAGTTTGTTTTTAAAAACAGTTGCAAATGTGTAAATTAATAAATGAAAAATATTCCGCCTTTTACTTCAGGTGATTCAATCCTAATGGCCCAGCAGTCTCCCCCGGTATAAGTTAACAAGTTGTCAGCATGTGCCTGGTGCATAATACTGACCTGATATAGAATCTTTATCATCTGTGTTCACCGCCGAAGCATCAGTGTGGATTATTTGGTGAAAGAAAGGTGAGGACTAGTGTTGAGCATTCTGATACCGCAAGTATCGGGTATCGGCCGATACTTGCAGGTATCGGAATTCCGATACCGAGATCCGATACTTTTGTGGTATCGAGTATCGGTATCGAAACAACATTAATGTGTAAAAGAAAGAATTAAAATAAAAAATATTGCTATACTCACCTCTCCGATGCAGCCTGGACCTCACCGAGGGAACCGGCAGCGTTCTTTGCTTAAAATGCGCGCGTTTACTTCCTTCCGTGACGTCACGGCTTGTGATTGGTCGCGTGCCACCCATGTGGCCGCGACGCGACCAATCACAGCAAGCCGTGACGAAATTTTCAGGTCCTGAATGCCTAATTCTAGGCATTCAGGATTTTAAAATTACGTTCCGGCTTGTGATTGGTCGCGTCGCGGTCACATGGGCGACGCGACCAATCACAAGCCGTGACGTCACGGGAGGCAGAAAACGCGCACATTTTAAAATTACGTCACGGCTTGTGATTGGTTGCGTGCCACCCATGTGACCGCGACGCGACCAATCACAGCAAGCCGTGACGTAATTTTCAGGTCCTGAATGCAGAATTAGGCATTCAGGACCTGAAATTACGTCACGGCTTGCTGTGATTGGTCGCGTCGCGGTCACATGGGCGGCACGCAACCAATCACAAGCCATGACGTAATTTTAAAATGCGCGCGTTTTCTGCCTCCCGTGACGTCACGGCTTGTGATTCGTCGCGTTGCCCATGTGACCGCGACGCGACCAATCACAAGCCGGAATGTAATTTTAAAATCCTGAATGCCTAGAATTAGGCATTCAGGACCTGAAAATTACGTCACGGCTTGCTGTGATTGGTCGCGTCGCGGCCACATGGGCGGCACGCGACCAATCACAAGCCGTGACGTCACGGAAGGAAGTAAACGAGCGCATTTTAAGCAAAGAACGCTGCCGGTTCCCTCGGTGAGGTCCAGGCTGCGTCGGAGAGGTGAGTATAGCAATATTTTTTATTTTAATTCTTTCTTTTACACATTAATATGGATCCCAGGGCCTGAAGGAGAGTTTCCTCTCCTTCAGACCCTGGGAACCATCAGGGATACCTTCCAATACTTGAGTCCCATTGACTTGTATTGGTATCGGGTATCGGTATCGGATTAGATCCGATACTTTGCCGGTATCGGCCGATACTTTCCGATACCGATACTTTCAAGTATCGGACGGTATCGCTCAACACTAGTGAGGACTGTTTGCTTTGTTATATAATTTGTTTTCGACATTTTTTGTTATTTCATGATAATTTTGTATAGAAAATTTTATAATCCCTTTTAACTATGTGTGCATTCGTAAAGACAAACTAACATAGTATAAAGGCTTTAGTGGAACACTATTATGGTGAGGAGGCCATTAATGGGATAATATTACAGGGTGAGTTACTATTACTGTACAAGTACTGTAAGACTAAACTACAGTATTACTGTGAGAAGGACACTATATGGACAATATTACAAAGTGGGCGTTACTATAACTAAGCAAACTATTATGGGGAGGAGGGCACTGGGGGCACTATTAATATGTAGAATACTATTACTTTGTGAAGAGACATAAAGGGCACTATTATTGTGTGGAGGCATAAAGGGGACACTTACTTTGTGGTGCTCGAAGATGACCATTAATTTTGTGATGCCCACAAATGGAGACACTATCACTATGTGTGTCACAAAGACAGAGCACTAATATTGTGTGGGAAACTATTACCATCTAGGACACTATATATTTGACACAAATTTTGGGATGTAATTAATAATATGGGGGCTTCAGCTGGGTAGAAAGTTTGCGTAGAGATTGGGGGAACAGGTGGGGTGGGTGATGAAAAGCAAAAACAAGACAAGCAAAATCTGCAATGATTAGTTATGGCTGGCAGAAGTCATCATGGATCTCTGTAGTAGTTGGAAAGACATTAAAAAGTGGGACTTAAATCTAGTGACTCAAAGGTAAAGTCTTCTTTGATTGAACTGTACTCTACTAAGTTATATGTTTGCAGAGCACCAATGTAGAACTAAAATCTGTCACTATATGGTCACTGCATGACGATAATATTCTTCTGTGAATAAATATCACCAAAAAAATGGTAAAGTAGTATCTAAATAGAAAAATATCTCACGGAAAAAATACTACAGTAAAAACTTGAAATTTATTAGATACGCATTAAAAAAATATAGAGAGGGTAGAAATAAATAAAATCTGGATAACAGTCCAGGTATGTCCTACACCCCTTTACAGGAAAAACATGTGAAGTAATAAAGATATTGATACTATTATGCCCTATAAAACTATGATGGGGAGCTGTAGCCTATCTAGCCAAAGTGGTGCCCCCACTCAATGATGGCTGGCCTTACTTAGACCGTAGTCAGCTCTATTAGTTACCACTTACCACAAAATAATATATCACAATTTTAGAGTTAAATATAAAGGGCGATAGGAGATAACAAATAATCACGGGTAGAATTGATAGTCAGGAGTTCACCGCGGTTATTATAATGAATGGTGGTGATATAGAATGTTATGATAGACTAATATAGCATCAAATATAGTATAACAGTTTCACTACAGTAATAATAACTTCACCTTCAGTGGTGCAATGTCTCACACCTTCTCAGGGATAAATCTCACTAACAGAGACATATAATCTCTAATGGATAAATGTTATCTCCAGCGTATAAATATTAATATTCAAAACTCAATACTCCAAACAACGTATTTCCCCCCGTTGTTTTTCAAAGGTTCATCAGGAGTTGAATACGTACATAATAGTACTAAGCTAATGCAAACTGTCCATTTCTATCAGACATGATAAAGTACTTAGTGCTGTCCATAATGTGTGATATTTCACTAGCCTGCCTTAACCCCTTAGTGACAAAGCCAATTTGCAGCCTAATGTCCAAGACAATTTTTACAATTCTGACCACTGTCAATTTATGTGGATATAACTCTGGAATGCTTCAACGGATCGCAGTGATTCTGAGATTGTTTATTCATGACATATTGTACTTCATGTTAGTGGTAAAATGTCTTCGATATGACTTGGGTTTATTTCAGAAAAAAAAAAATATGTCAAAAATTTAGAAAATTTTGCAATTTTCAAACTTTGAATTTTTATGCCCTTAAATCAGAGAATGTTGTCACACACAATTCTTAATAAATAAAATTTCCCCCATGTCTGATATACATCAGTACAATTTTGGAAACAATTTTTTTTCTTAGGACGTTATAAGGGTTAAAAGTTGACCAGCAATTTCTAATTTTTCAAACAAAATTTACAAAACCATTTTTTTAGGGACCATCTCACATTTTAAGTCACTTTGGGGGGCAAATATAACAGAAAATACCCAAAAGTGACACCATTCTAAAAACTGCACCCCTCAAGGTGCGCAAAACCACATTCAAGAAGTTTAATAATCCTTCATGTGCTACACGAGAACTAAAGAAATGTAGAAGGAAAAAATGAACATTTTACTTTTTTTCACCAAAAATTTACTTTGTAACTATTTTTTTTATTTTCACAAGGGTATCTGGAGAAAGTGGACCACAAAGTTTGTTGTGCAATTTCTCCTGAGTAAGCCGATACCCTATATGTGAGGGAAAGCTACTGTTTGGGTGCATGGCAGGGCTCAGAAGGGAGGCATCACCATTTGACTTTTTGAATGGAAAATTGCCTGGAATCAATGATGGTGCCATGTTGCATTTGGAAACCCTCCGATATACCTAAAAAGTGGAACCCCCCAATTCTAACTCCAACCCCAACCTCAACAGATGCCTGTTATGGACCTGGTGGTTAGGAGCACCCGGAATGACCTGAAGAGTAAACTCAAAATCGGGACTAGCTCTGGGTAAGTGGGAACTCTGCTGACCGCAAACCCTACTCCTATCACACACACTAGAAATAGCCGTGGAGCGTACCTAACTCTCCCTAGACGCCTCTTCACAGCCTAAGAGCTAACTACACCTAAAGATAGAAATAGAAGCCTTTCCTTGCCTCAGAGAAATTCCCCAAAGGTAAAGGCAGACCCCCACATATATTGACTGTGAGTTAAGAGGAAAGTCACAAACACAGGAATGAAACAGGTTTTAGCAAAGGAGGCCAGATATCACTAAATAGTCAGAGGATAGAAAAGGGAACTATGCGATCAGCACAAAAGACTACAAAAAACCACGCAGAGTAAGCAAAAAGACTCCCCACACCGACTCACGGTGTGGAGGTGCCACTCTGCACCCCAGAGCTTCCAGCTAGCAAGGGAATCTCATGATAGCAAGCTGGACTAGAAATTAGCAGTACTAAGAAATATATTCAGGAAGCAGTAACAACAAATGAACTAGCAAAGACTTAGCTTCTGCTGGAGTAGACAGGTCCTCAGAGAAGTCCAAGAAAGATCTGAACCAATACTAAAACATTGACAGCTGGCATGAAGTAATGATCTGAGTGGAGTTAAATAGGGAAGCAGCATAGCAATAAACGAGAGCAGCTGATAAAGCCAACCTCAGTGACCAGCAGTTCCGCTCGAAGCCACCAGAGGGAGTCCAAGAGCAGAACCAACCAAAGTACCATTCATGACCACAGGAGGGAGTCCGAGAACGGAATTCACAACAGTACCCCCCCTTGAGGAGGGGTCACCGAACCCTCACCAGGGCCCCCAGGCCGATCAGGACGAGCCAAATGAAAGGCACAAACTAAATCGGCAGCAGGGACATCGGAGGCAACAACCCAGGAATTATCCTCCTGACCATAGCCCTTCCACTTAACCAGGTACTGAAGCTTCCGTCTCGAAATATGAGAATCCAAAATTTTTTCCACCACATACTCCAACTCCCCCTCAACCAACACCGGAGCAGGAGGATCAACGGAGGGAACCATAGGCGCCACGTACCTCCGCAACAACGACCTATGGAACACATTATGGATGGCAAAAGAAGCTGGAAGGACCAAACGAAATAACACAGGGTTGAGAATTTCAGAAATCTTATAAGGACCAATGAAACGAGGCTTAAACTTAGGAGAAGAAACCTTCATAGGAACATAACGAGAAGACAAGCAAACCAAATCCCCAACACGAAGTCGGGGACCAACACAACGACGGCGGTTAGCGAAACGTTGAGCCTTCTCCTGGGACAATGTCAGATTGTC
Source organism: Ranitomeya variabilis (assembly GCF_051348905.1). Taxonomy (NCBI): domain Eukaryota; kingdom Metazoa; phylum Chordata; class Amphibia; order Anura; family Dendrobatidae; genus Ranitomeya; species Ranitomeya variabilis. Next base: position 449,986,902 of record NC_135237.1, on the reverse strand, counting down.
CACCACGTGAGTCCAAATCTGCTGCAACCTGTCCACCACAGAATCCACACCAGGACAGTCAGAAGGCTCAACCTGCCCCGAAGAAAAACGAGGATGAAAACCAGAATTGCAAAAAAAAGGCGAAACCAAAGTAGCCGAACTAGCCCGATTATTAAGGGCGAACTCAGCCAATGGCAAGAAGGTCACCCAATCATCCTGATCAGCAGAAACAAAGCATCTCAGATAGGTTTCCAAAGTCTGGTTGGTTCGTTTGGTTTAGCCATTTGTTTGAGGATGGAAAGCCGAAGAAAAAGACAAATCAATGCCCATCTTAGCACAAAAGGACCGCCAAAACCTGGAGACAAACTGGGAACCTCTGTCCGACACAATGTTCTCCGGAATGCCATGCAAACGAACCACATGTTGAAAAAATAATGGCACCAAATCAGAGGAAGAAGGTAATTTAGGCAAGGGTACCAAATGGACCATCTTAGAAAAGCGATCACAAACCACCCAGATGACAGACATCCTTTGAGAGACAGGAAGATCTGAAATAAACTCCATGGAAACATGTGTCCTTTTCAGGACTGGCAAGGGCAAAAGCAACCCACTGGCACGAGAACAGCAGGGCTTAGCCTGAGCACAAGTCCCACAGGACTGCACAAAAGAATGCACATCCCATGACAAGGAAGGCCACCAAAAGGACCTAGCCACCAAATCTCTGGTACCAAAAATCCCAGGGTGACCAGCCAACACCGAGCAATGAACCTCAGAAATAACTCTGCTAGTCCATCTATCAGGGACAAACAATTTCTCCGCTGGACAGCGGTCAGGTCTATCAGCCTGAAACTCCTGCAGCACCCGCCGCAAATCAGGGGAGATGGCAGACAGAATTACCCCCTCTTTGAGAATACCAGCCGGCTCAGGGACTCCCGGAGAATCAGGCACAAAACTCCAAGAAAGGGCATCCGCCTTCACATTCTTAGAACCTGGAAGGTATGAGACCACAAAATCGAAACGGGAGAAAAACAGCGACCATCAAGCCTGTCTAGGATTCAACCGCTTGGCAGACTCGAGATAAGTCAGATTTTTGTGATCCGTCAAGACCACCACGCGGTGCTTGGCTCCCTCAAGCCAATGTCGCCACTCCTTGAATGCCCACTTCATAGCTAGCAGCTCCCGATTGCCAACATCATAATTACGCTCATCAGGCGAAATCTTTCTAGAAAAGAAGGCACATGGCTTCATCACAGAGCCATCAGAACTTCTTTGAGACAAAACAGCCCCTGCTCCAATCTCAGAAGCATCAACCTCGACCTGAAAAGGGAGCGAAACATCTGGCTGAAGCAACACAGGGGCCGAAGAAAAACGACGTTTCAGCTCCTGAAAAGCCTCAACGGCCGCAGAGGACCAATTCACCACATCAGCACCTTTCTTTGTCAAATCAGTCAAAGGTTTAACCACACTAGAAAAATTAGCGATGAAGCGACGGTAAAAATTAGCAAAGCCCAGGAATTTCTGGAGGCTCTTCACAGATGTAGGTTGAGTCCAATCATAAATGGCCTGAACTTTAACAGGATCCATCTCGATAGTAGAAGGGGAAAAAATGAAGCCCAAAAAGGAAACCTTCTGAACTCCGAAGAGACATTTAGACCCCTTCACAAACAAGGAATTAGCACGAAGGACCTGGAATACCATTCTGACCTGTTTCACATGAGACTCCCAATCATCCGAAAAGACCAAAATATCATCCAAATATACAATCATGAATCTATCCAGATACTTTCGGAAGATGTCATGCATAAAGGACTGAAACACAGATGGAGCATTTGAAAGCCCGAATGGCATTACCAGGTACTCAAAATGGCCATCGGGCGTATTAAATGCTGTTTTCCATTCATCGCCCTGTTTAATACGCACAAGGTTATACGCCCCTCAAAGATCTTGGTGAACCAACTATCCCCCTTAATCCGAGCAAACAAATCAGACAGCAGAGGCAAAGGGTACTGAAATTTGACCGTGATTTTATTGAGAAGGTGGTAATCTATACAGGGTCTCAGAGAACCATCCTTCTTGGCCACAAAAAAGAACCCTGCTCTCAACGGTGATGAAGACGGGCGAATATGCCCTTTCTCCAAGGACTCCTTTATATAACTCCGCATAGCGGCGTGCTCTGGCACAGATAAATTAAAAAGTCGGCCCTTAGGAAGCTTACTACCAGGAATCAAATTTATAGCACAATCACAATCCCTATGAGGGGGTAGGACACTGGATTTGGGCTCATCAAATACATCCTGGTAATCCGACAGAAACTCAGGGACTTCAGAAGGAGTGGAAGCAGAAATTGACACCAACGGAACATCGCCATGTACCCCTTGACAACCCCAACTAGACACAGACATTGATTTCCAATCCAATACTGGATTATGAACCTGTAGCCATGGCAAACCCAACACGACCACATCATGCAAATTATGCAACACCAAAAAGCAAATATCTTCCTGATGTGCAGGAGCCATGCACATGGTCAACTGAGTCCAGTACTGAGGATTATTCCTGGCCAAAGGCGTAGCATCAATTCCCCTTAATGGAATAGGATACTGCAAAGGCTCCAGGAAAAAACCACAACGCCTGGCAAACTCCAAGTCCATCAAATTCAGGGCAGCGCCCGAATCCACAAATGCCATAACCGAGTAGGATGACAAAGAGCAAATCAGAGTAACAGACAAAAGAAATTTAGGCTGTACAGTACCAATGGTGACAGACCTAGCGAACCACTTGGTGCGCTTAGGACAATCAGAGATAGCATGAGTGGGGTCACCACAGTAAAAACACAGCCTATTCTGACGCCTGTGTTCTTGCCGTTCAGTTCTGGTCAAAGTTCTATCACATTGCATAAGCTCAGGCCTCTGCTCAGAGGACACCACCAAATGGTGCACAATTGCCGATCAATTTGGATGGCCAAGGACATTGATTCATTCAGACCTGCAGGCGTGGAGAATCCCACCATAACATCCTTAAGGGCTTCAGAGAGACCCTTTCTAAAAATTGCCGCCAGGGCACACTCATTCCATTGAGTAAGCACAGACCATTTTCTAAACTTCTGACAATGTATCTCCGCTTCATCCTGACCCTGACACAAAGCTAGCAAGATTTTCTCTGCCTGATCCACTGAATTCGGTTCATCATAAAGCAATCCAAGCACCAGAAAAAACGCATCTACATTAAGCAATGCAGGATCTCCTGGCGCAAGGGAGAATGCCCAGTCTTGAGGGTCGCCACGCAACAAATAAATAATAATTTTTACTTGCTGAATGGGGTCACCAGAGGAGCGGGGTTTCAAAGCAAGAAACAGTTTACAATTATTTTTGAAATTCAGAAACTTAGATCTATCCCCAGAAAACAAATCAGGAATTGGAATTCTAGGCTCTAACATCGGATTCTGAACTACATAATCTTGAATGCTTTGTACCCTTGCAGTGAGATGATCCACACAAGAGGACAGACCTTGAATATCCATATCTACACCTGAGTCCTGAACCACCCAGAGGTTAAGGGGAAAAGAGAGACAAAACACACTGCAAAGAAACAAAAATGGGTTCAGAACTTCTCTTATCCCTCTTTTGAGATGCATTAACACTTTAGGGCCAGCTGTACTGTTATGGACCTGGTGGTTAGGAGCACCCGGAATGACCTGAAGAGTAAACTCAAAATCGGGACTAGCTCTGGGTAAGTGGGCACTCTGCTGACCGCAAACCCTACTCCTATCACACACACTAGAAATAGCCGTGGAGCGTACCTAACTCTCCCTAGACGCCTCTTCACAGCCTAAGAGCTAACTACACCTAAAGATAGAAATAGAAGCCTTTCCTTGCCTCAGAGAAATTCCCCAAAGGTAAAGGCAGACCCCCACATATATTGACTGTGAGTTAAGAGGAAAGTCACAAACACAGCAATGAAACAGGTTTTTGCAAAGGAGGCCAGATATCACTAAATAGTCAGAGGATAGAAAAGGGAACTATGCGGTCAACACAAAAGACTACAAAAATCCACGCAGAGTAAGCAAAAAGACTCCCCACACCGACTCACGATGTGGAGGTGCCACTCTGCACCCCAGAGCTTCCAGCTAGCAAGGGAATCTCATGATAGCAAGCTGGACTAGAAATTAGCAGTACTAAGAAATATATTCAGGAAGCAGTAACAACAAATGAACTAGCAAAGACTTAGCTTCTGCTGGAGTAGACAGGTCCTCAAAGAAGTCCAAGAGAGATCTGAACCAATACTGAAACATTGACAGCGGGCATGAAGTAACGATCTGAGTGGAGTTAAATAGGGAAGCAGCATAGCAATAAACGAGAGCAGCTGATAAAGCCAACCTCAGTGACCAGCAGTTCCGCTCGAAGCCACCAGAGGGAGTCCAAGAGCAGAACCAACCAAAGTACCCAACCCTAACCATAACATAACACTAACCCCAACACACCCTTAACCCTAATCCCAACCCTAACCACAACACAGCCCTAACCCTAATCCCAACCCTATCCATAACCCTAACCGTAAACCTAACCACAACACACCCCTAACCCTAATCCCAACCCTATCCACAACCCAAACCACAACACACCCCTAACCCTAATCCCAGCCCTAACTATAACCCTAACCACAAACTTAACCCCAACACACCCCTAACCCTAATCCCAACCCTAACCACAAACCTAACACTAACATACCCCTAATAATCCCAATCCTAACCCTAACCCTAGCCCTAACCGTAACCTTAGCCCTTACACTACCTCAAACCCTAGCCCTAACCTTAGCACTAGCTCTAACCCTAGCTCTAACCCTAACTTTAGCCCAACTCACTTTAGCCCAACTCTAACCCTAATGGAAAAATGAAAATAAATTTATTTTTCTTATTTTATTATTTTTACCTAAGGGGTGATAAAAGGGGGTTTTATTTACTATTTTTTTATTTTGATCACTGTGATACTGTCTATCACAGTGATCAAAGTTAACCAATAGGAACATTTTCCTATTGTTGCCAGGTGCCGGCCGGCAGATCTCAGCAGGCGCACTGCGCATGCGCCCACCATTTTCTCCTGGAAGAAGAAGCCAGGGGACATCACAGGGGGATTCTTGGACTCCAGAGGTACAGGGGGGCGATCGGGGACTGGGAGACCCTATTTTTCTCCTCTGATGTGCGATCACATCAGAGGAGAGAAATTAAATGGAAAATCTGACTTTTTATTCTTTTGTAGTAGCCGTTTTACCGTTAATAATGGCGATCGCAACACCAGGGATTGGCAAATACTGACCTGAATCATGTTCTCTGGGGTCACAGCTACCCCCGGGAGCTGAGACCCCAGAGACATTCTGACTCTGGGGGGCGCTATGCACTTTTTCCATAGTGTCGTTAATTAACGGCGCTGTGATTTAAGTACCCTTAATTGCCGCTGTGAAAAGTGACTGCACTTTTTTTGCAATTTCACCGCACTTGGAATTTGTTTCCTGTTTTCTAGTACACGACATGCTAAAACCAAAGATGTCATTCAAAAGTACAACTTATCCCACAAAAAATAAGCCCTCACATGGCCATATTGACAAAAAATAAAAAGTTATGGCTCTGGGAAGGAGGGGAGCGAAAAACAAAAACGCAAAACCGAAAAAAGCTGGGCTTATGAAGGGGTTACACAACTCAAAACTCCTCCTCACTTGTAGAAGTCGACAGATAGCTCCAAAAGCCACTTTGTGACATCAAAAATAAGAGTCTCATCATCTGGAAATTGCTTGCCCTTCAAAAATAACTTCATTGTGGGAAGAGGTGGAAGTCCAATGGTGCAAAGTCGGGTGAATAAGGGGGATGCAGTAGAATTTCAAAACCACAGGAGCATGCTTCCATTTGGGCAACTTGCGAGTTGTGAACTGGTGCATTGTCTTGCAGAAGGAGGACACCTTTGGTGAGCATGCCACATCTCTTGGTTTTGATGGCCTCTTGCAATTTCTGCAGCAGTGAAGCATTGTATGCCCCAGTGATCATGGTACCCTTTGCTAGGAAATCCATCAATACTACTCCGTGCTGGTCCCAAAATAGTGTGAGCATGACCTTGCCTGCCGAGGGTTGGGCACGTGCTTTCTTTGGAGGCAGTGAGTCATGATTCTTCCATTGCATCGACTGGACTTTAGTCTCAGGATGATATTGATGGACTCACCTTTCATCCTGTGTGATCAGTCTGTTGAAAAAGTCCTCCTGGTTTTGATGGCACATCGTCAATAGAGTCTGAGAGCATTCAACTCGTTCCTGCTTCTGGAAAGGTGTGAACAGCCGGGGAACCCAGCAAGCGAATATCTTATGCATGTGAAGATGGTCTTGGATGATTTATTTCCACAGAACCCACACTAATCTTAACATTTTTGGCTAATGTGGCGAATGGTTGTGCGACGATTTTCCAAAATGCTGTATGGTGTGTTCATCAATAGCAGAGTGGGGTCATCCTGGTTTGCACCGAAGTCCAATGACATTTGAATTGACGATGCCAGTTCTTGACTACATCATATGATGGGGAATCATCCCCATAAACCTCTTTCATTTCATTGAACGTCTCCTTTGGTGTGTGGCCTTTCAAGTAAAGGAAATTGATGACTGCTCTGTAGTCTACTAGGTCAATTATCAAACCTCACACTACTTCAGTAATTGTAAAATCAACACCGTTATCAGTTCTGAGTTGCAAATTGACATGTAACCTATACAGACTTATATCATTACACATGTGCAGTTTCAGCGTCCTGTGATGAATAGAAGTGAGTCAGAGGAAATCTTTAATCAACGCCCCTCCCATATATTGTACATTATTTCCAATGATTATGCAAAAAAAAAACACTTCCAGATATGACAGCTAGCATGTAGTTGTAAACTCCTCATATTTCTAGGACGTACATAGGACGACATGGGTGTTAGAGACCTGACCATAGTTATTCACCATATTTACACAAACTAATAAAACTTCATGTATTAGAATACATTTACCTTATCTGGGTATATTATACTTAACATAATTTATGTAAATTGTGCAGCTTTGTGTAAAGCTAATGACAATGATAGCGATATATGGTTCCTCTGTGATCTTTAGAAACAGAAAATAAAGGTACTGAGGTTAAACTCGCTAGACCTCATGAATATAGATCTAATATTGAAAGTAGAAATCACGAGAGAATCTTAGGGCTCAATCTAGCCATAACTTGCCTTTATTTATTAACTTTTTATAGGATATGTTAAGTTTTAGCATTAATTTAATTTCTAAAAAGCTCCTTCTTAAAAATACTATTTCTTCAAGTCTCCATATAATATATTTACATCGCCTCTCAAAATTGTAACTTATACATTTGCTTTGAAACTGGTACCATGATGGCACAAGCATAACAAAAGGAATACTCAGCTGTTGGATGCACAAAGCTCCTCCTTACAGCTGCTATTACTAGGAAGTCTTCTAGATTCTAATTGGCATTAGTTAAGACTATCCCTTGCCCCAAGGATTCAACTCGCATTGACTTTTCCCAACATTTCCCTGCTCTGGGCTAGGTTGTATTCTGCAAACATGGAAACATGGCATATCATAGTTTCTTCCCTGTTTTGAGATACCCATTTTTTCTAAGAGGCCTCATACAGCTACATGTACTGTATCCTCAAGTGGCTTAAACATTTCTTCTTCTCTAGGAATTGCTCGGCTAAGCACCTTGTTGCCACCTGTATTCACTCACTCTCTACTTTGCAGCAACTTTGTACCTACTGAGTCATTTCAGGATCTCCAGGGACTTGACAATGTCTGCATAATTATTAGGCAAGTGAGTATTTTAACTATATCATTATTTTTATGCAGATTTTCCAACTCCAAGTGGTATAACATTAAATGCTTATTGGTTAGAAATAGATCAGGTGATGTGTATTTATGTAATTGTGAGAAGGTGGACCAGCTGTCGCATTTCTCCCTGAGGACATCAATAGCATTAGCATATTTGTGAATAATGTGTTGTACCTGTTATGTTTTCTTGTGTTAATAAGTGTTGATTTTCCTGTGGACTGCAGTACTAACCAGCGACCATAAGATGTCATTGTCTTCTTCTTTTTACTTTTGTATAGAATGTAGTTGAAAGGTTGGATGCCAAGCAATAGACTGCTGGGACAGACAGAGCTAATGTTGGGACTAGCCCATAGGGGAGGAGCTAGCCTGTAGGGAAGGGTGACTGTGTTCCTGTTAGGAGGGTGTGCAGAGATCTTGATAGGAAAAGGATTAGTGTGATGTGCGCTGAGAGGCACAAGGCTGCAAGAACCATTAAAGAACTTTAGAGGCGACTGAGATCCAGTTCAGAAACAAGTGGGTGAAACCAAGCAGTTGGAGAATTAAAAGAAGTGAATCCAGTGTTAGCCAGATGTGGGGGGGGGGGCAGTAAGGAAGGCTGCTGGACAGTTGAGGACACATAGGAGAGAATCGGCTGTAGGAGCGGTCCTTGTAAGGGATCACAGACTTCTTTTTGGGTGCAGGGCTGCCAGCGTAACATATTGACCCATGTATCCCTGCAATGGATAAAAAGAAGCTCTGATTTGCTCTGCTTGTTTACCATTCACACGTAAAGTGCCATCTCCAGAACCAATAAGAATGTACCTCTGTATGAGACAGAAGAAACGATGAAGTGTGCTGCCTGATGCTCTGTGTACTTAAGTGTGTTGCCAGGTAAAGAGTGCCTTGTTTTTATGAACTTGTCTGGTATCGTTGTCCTGAAGCCAATTGGACCTCGTGAGGAATGGAACAGGACCAGTCTGAATGTGAAGGTACTCATAGTCACACTGCCAGCATACACAGACATCCAGAACTCTCAATTAACTGTTCTGTGCTGGGGGGCCTAATATACAACACTCGTCTTCAGTAAACACCCAGGGCAATGTTACATAATGAGGGAGGATGTGGTCTAAGGATACAACACCCTATATCAATGTGTGCAGACATTTTTTGGCAACAATCCTTTCAAGGCTGCAGTTATTCCAGTTGCTTGTGCACCTTTTTCAACCACACTTTTTCCTTCCACTCAACTTTTCATTAATATGTTTGGATACAGCACACTGCAAACAGTCATCTTCCTTAGCAATGACCTTTTGTGGCTGTTGATCCTTGCGGAGTGTGTCAATAACTGCCTTCTGGACATCTATCAAGTCAGCAGTCTTCCCCATGATCTTGGAGCCTACTAAAATAGACTAATAAACCTTTTTAAATGCTTAAGAAGTCTTTGCAGGTGTTTTTTTGTTAATTTTTCTAATTTACTGAGATAATGACTTTTGGGTTTTCATTGGCTGTAAGCCATAATCATCAACATTAACAGAACTAAAAGCTTGAAATAGATCACTCTGTTTGTAATGACTATATAATATATGAGTTTCTCTTTTTATATTGAAGAACTGTTATAAATTAACTTTTTGAAGATATTCTAATTTTGTGAGAAGCACCTATATATATATATATATTTTTTTTTTTTTAAATGTCAGAGATGTAATTTTGTACATTTTGCATTTTTTGGCTATTACTCTCATTTTAACAGATGGAAATAAACAATTGAGGTGGGAAAATGTATGTTTTTCCCTTATGCAAATTGCCTCTTCTGAGAAAAAGAGGACTTAAACTCTATAGCGCCACCTGTTGGAAGTAGCGATCCTACAAGTCACAATCAACCCTTTAACGAGTCGTGCAATATGACTTAGGATAAAAGCCAAATCAGTATCTCAATTTTTTCCCTTAGTCGCATAATACTTCTGGACACTAATAGTTTCCAAATAATTAATTGTACACACATTTTCTCCTAAGAAATATAGAATCACACTTTTACTTTCTAAAATATTCAAGTTTCAGGTGTATTAACCTTTTGGACTGACCGACAACCCTGCAGTTGTTCGATAATAAAATTAATCAGCAAAAACATAAATTGCCTAATAATTGTGCAAACAATGTAGTGCCAATCATACTATCAAATAAACTTATTCATTCTCAAAAATGTCACCACAAATTTCCCCAAAAGATCATATACCCCAAAATGGTATCAGTAAAAACATCAGCTTGGCGTGCAAAAAATAAGCCCTCACCCAGCCCCAGATCCTGAAAAATGGAGACGCTGCTGTCTCAGAAAATGGCACTTTATTTTTTTTACAAACTTTGCATTTTTTTTTCCACCACTTAAATAAGTAAGACTCCATACATTTTTGGTATCTCTGAACTTGTAATGAGCTGGAGAATCATAATGGCAGGTCACTTTTAGCATTTAGTGAACATGGTAAAAATATCTGCAAAAAACAATTATGAAATTGCACTTTTTTTGTCATTTTTCCCCATTTTCCAGTAGACAATATTGTATAACCAATGTGGTGCAACTCATCCAGCACAAAACGCCCTCACACGGCCATATTCAAGAAAATATATAAAATTTATGGCCCTGGGAAGAAAGGGAGCAAAAAAACAGAAACAAAAAAGAAGAATACCGCAAGGTCATAAAAGGGTTAAGCACTTTTTGGCCCATTAGTAGGATACATCTCCCTACTGTTAGCAGTAAACTACAAGATGCACCAAACATACAAAAGTTTAAGACATTGAGGAGTTTTAGGGATTGAAATATTTGTATTACTTGCTGCATCTTAGCAGTATGCTAACAGATTCACTTCAAAATCCACGTAAAAAAAGGAATCTGTGTTCACGCTTACTTTTCTTGAATGTCATTGTAACTACTTCTATACTTTGTGACTCAATTCTGTTTCAACCACGTATTACCGTATTTTTTGGATTATAGGATGCACTTTTTTCCCCAAAATTTGGGGGGGAAATAGGGGTCAGTCTTATAATGCCGATATACCTTATCGGTGCACCGCTGCGGGTGACCGGTGTTGCTGCTGTGCTGTGTCTAATGATGCTGCTGCTGAACTGTGTTCGGGGCTGCTGCTGCGCTGTGTCCAGCAGTGCTGCGGGGTGCTCTGCCGACATTTTGTGAAACGCCAGAGCCCCCTCAGTTCCGTTGTATTCCTGTGCAGTGGACTCCCGAAAAATGGCCGCCGGGGGTGTTGCATGCGCAGATGGAGATCTCGGTAACAAGATCTCGGGAGATGAGATCTCAGCGCTGTGATCAGAGGTAAACTTTACACCTCCGATCTCAGCTGAGCACTCGCACTGTCTTTTGACAATGTGGGAACCACGGCTCTCAGAAGTGGTGTTTGCAGCGCTGCCATGCACATGACAGTGCAACAAACACCCGGTGTTAAGGGAGCTTAGTATCCAGAAACACGTTCAGATTCCCACCCATATGGTTTGTGCTGAAGTTTGTATCCTCTATGTTACAAGTTTGTGAATAAAGAAACCTGTTTTTCACGGGTTTGGTGAAGCTGGACATTTTCTTTTTTTGGATTCTACATGCCTGGACACAGTGGGTCAGTGCTCCCGAAGTTCAGCTTATGCATCACGGGTGAGCTGGTTTACACTGTGTTCCAAATTATTATGCACAAAGAGTTTAGGAGTGATAAGGTTAAAAAAAAATTATTTGTCATTTAAACTCATTGATGGTGATGTGTTGTGAATTTGGATTCTGGGCTCCCCCGGTGGCTACTGGTGGAATTGAACTGGTGTTTTCATCTTCTCTGTTCACCTGTTCCCATCAAGATGTGGGAGTCGCTATATAACCTTGCTGCTCTGTTAGTTGCTTGCCGGTCAACAATGTTATCAGAAGCCTCTCTGTGCTTGTTCCTGCTCCTAGACAACTACTAGATAAGTTGGACTCTTGTCCATGTTTGTTTTTGCATTTTTGTTCCAGTTCACAGCTGTAGTTTCGTTACTGTGTCTGGAAAGCTCTTGTGAACAGGAATTGCCACTCTGGTGTTATGAGTTAATGCCAGAGTTTTAAAGTAATTCCTGGATGGTGTTTTGATAGGGTTTTAAGCTGACCATGAAAGTGTCCTTTCTGTCTTCTGCTATGTAGTAAGTGGACCTCAAATTTGCTAAACCTATTTTCATACTACGTTTGTTATTTCATCTTAATTCACCGCCAATACATGTGGGGGGCCTCTGTCTCCTTTCGGGGTATTTCTCTAGAGGTGAGCTAGGACTAATATTTTCCTCTGCTAGCATTATTTAGTCCTCCGGCTGGTGCTGGGCATCTAGAATCAACGTAGGCATGCTACCCGGCCACTGCTAGTTGTGCGTTAGGTTTAGTTCATGGTCAGCTCAGTTCCCATCTTCCAAGAGCTAGTTCCTATATATGCTGATGCTATGTTCTCTTGCCATTGAGAACATGACAGTTTGACCGGCCCACAAAGTGTTAATTGTTTGGGCTGAAGCAGGAGAAAAAGAAGTGTTTAAGGGAATTTTTTTTTTTTTTTTTCCCCTCAGAGTTTTGCTGCCTAGCCCTTAATTGCTGTCTAGCTGCTTCTTACCTCCTCTTAACCCTTGAATGGCTCTGTGTCCACCTGTTTGTAATGGATCTTCAGAGTGGAACTGCAGGTTTGAATAATCTCGCCACGAAGGTACAAAATTTGCAAGACTTTGTTTGTCATGCACCTGTATCTGAGCCGAGAATTCCTTGGCCGGAATTTTTCTCGGGGAATAGATCTGGGTTTCAGAATTTTCGAAATAATTGCAAATTATTTTTGTCCCTGAAATTTCGCTCTGCCGGAGACCCTGCACAGCAGGTCAGGATTGTGATTTCCTTGCTCCGGGGCGACCCTCAAGACTGGGCTTTTTCATTGACACCAGGGGATCCTGCGTTGCTCAATGTGGATGCGTTTTTTCTGGCCTTGGGGTTGCTTTATGACGAACCTCATTTGGAGCTTCAGGCAGAAAAAACTTTGATGTCCCTATCTCAGGGGCAAGATGAAGCGGAAATTTACTGTCAAAGATTCCGTAAATGGTCTGTGCTTACTCAGTGGAATGAGTGCGCCCTGGCGGCGACTTTCAGAGAGGGTCTCTCTGATGCCATTAAGGATGTTATGGTGGGGTTCCCTGTGCCTGCGGGTCTGAATGAGTCCATGACAATGGCTATTCAGATCGATAGGCGTTTGCGGGAGCGCAAACCAGTGCACCATCTGGCGGTGTCCACTGAGAAGTCGCCAGAGAGTATGCAGTGTGATAGAATTCTGTCCCGAAGCGAGCGGCAGAATTTTAGACGGAAAAATGGGTTGTGTTTCTATTGTGGTGATTCTACTCATGTTATATCAGCATGCTCTAAGCGCACTAAAAAGCTTGATAAATCTGTTTCCATTTGCACCTTACCGTCTAAGTTTATTCTATCTGTGACCTTGATTTGCTCTTTGTCATCTATTACCACGGACGCCTATGTCGACTCTGGCGCCGCTTTGAGTCTTATGGATTGGTCCTTTGCCAAACGCTGTGGGTATGATTTAGAGCCTTTGGAGACTCTTATTCCTCTGAAGGGGATTGACTCCACCCCATTGGCTAATAATAAACCACAATACTGGACACAAGTAACTATGCGTATTAATCCGGATCACCAGGAGATTATTCGCTTTCTGGTGCTGTATAATCTACATGATGATTTGGTGCTAGGATTGCCTTGGCTGCAATCTCACAACCCAGTCCTCGACTGGAGAGCTATGTCTGTGTTGAGCTGGGGATGTAAGGGGGCTCATGGGGATGTACCTGTGGTTTCCATTTCATCATCTATTCCCTCTGAAATTCCTGAGTTCCTGTCTGACTATCGTGACGTCTTTGAAGAATCCAAGCTTGGTTCATTACCTCCGCACCGAGAGTGCGATTGTGCCATAGATTTAATCCCGGGTAGTAAATACCCAAAGGGTCGTTTATTTAATCTGTCTGTGCCTGAACATGCTGCTATGCGAGAATATATAAAGGAGTCCTTGGAAAAGGGACATATTCGTCCATCGTCATCTCCCTTAGGAGCCGGTTTTTTCTTTGTGTCAAAAAAAGACGGCTCTTTGAGACCATGTATCGATTATCGGCTTTTGAATAAAATCACTGTAAAATATCAATACCCATTGCCGTTGCTGACTGATTTGTTTGCTCGCATAAAGGGGGCCAAGTGGTTCTCTAAGATTGACCTTCGTGGGGCGTATAATTTGGTGCGAATCAGGCAGGGGGATGAGTGGAAAACCGCATTTAATACGCCCGAGGGCCACTTTGAGTATTTAGTGATGCCTTTTGGTCTTTCAAATGCTCCGTCAGTTTTCCAGTCCTTTATGCATGATATTTTTCGCGATTATTTGGATAAATTTATGATTGTGTATCTGGATGATATTCTGATTTTTTCGGATGACTGGGACTCTCATGTCCAGCAAGTCAGGAGGGTTTTCCAGGTTTTGCGGTCTAATTCTTTGTGTGTGAAGGGTTCTAAGTGTGTTTTTGGGGTACAGAGGATTTCCTTTTTGGGATATATTTTTTCTCCCTCTTCCATTGAAATGGATCCTGTCAAGGTTCAAGCTATTTGTGATTGGACGCAGCCCTCTTCTCTTAAGAGTCTTCAGAAATTTTTGGGCTTTGCTAACTTTTATCGTCGATTTATTGCTGGTTTTTCGGATATTGCTAAGCCATTGACCGATTTGACTAAGAAGGGTGCTGATGTTGCTGATTGGTCCCCTGACGCTGTGGAGGCCTTTCGGGAGCTTAAGCGCCGTTTTTCCTCTGCCCCTGTGTTGCGTCAGCCTGATGTTGCTCTACCTTTTCAGGTTGAGGTCGACGCTTCTGAGATCGGAGCTGGGGCAGTGTTGTCGCAGAAAAGTTCTGACTGCTCCGTGATGAGGCCTTGTGCCTTCTTTTCCCGTAAATTTTCGCCCGCTGAGCGGAATTATGATGTTGGGAATCGGGAGCTTTTGGCCATGAAGTGGGCTTTTGAGGAGTGGCGCCATTGGCTTGAGGGGGCCAGACATCAGGTGGTGGTATTGACTGACCACAAAAACTTGATTTATCTTGAGACCGCCAGGCGCCTGAATCCTAGACAGGCGCGCTGGTCATTATTTTTCTCTCGGTTTAATTTTGTGGTGTCATACCTACCGGGTTCTAAGAATGTTAAGGCGGATGCCCTTTCTAGGAGTTTTGAGCCTGACTCGCCTGGTAACTCTGAGCCCACAGGTATCCTTAAGGATGGAGTGGTATTGTCAGCCGTTTCTCCAGACCTGCGGCGGGCCTTGCAGGAGTTTCAGGCGGATAGACCGGATCGTTGCCCACCTGATAAACTGTTTGTTCCTGATGATTGGACCAGTAGAGTCATCTCTGAGGTTCATTCTTCTGCGTTGGCAGGTCATCCTGGCATTTTTGGTACCAGGGATTTGGTGGCAAGGTCCTTCTGGTGGCCTTCCCTGTCACGAGATGTGCGAGGCTTTGTGCAGTCTTGTGACGTTTGTGCTCGGGCCAAGCCTTGTTGCTCTCGGGCTAGTGGATTATTGTTGCCCTTGCCCATTCCTAAGAGGCCTTGGACACACATCTCGATGGATTTTATTTCAGATCTGCCTGTTTCTCAGAAGATGTCTGTCATCTGGGTGGTGTGTGACCGTTTCTCTAAGATGGTCCATTTGGTTCCTCTGCCCAAGTTGCCTTCTTCTTCCGAGTTGGTTCCTCTGTTTTTTCAAAATGTTGTTCGTTTGCATGGTATTCCTGAGAATATCATTTCTGACAGAGGGACCCAATTCGTGTCTAGATTTTGGCGGGCATTCTGTGCTAGGATGGGCATAGATTTATCTTTTTCGTCCGCTTTCCATCCTCAGACGAATGGCCAGACCGAGCGGACTAATCAGACCCTGGAGACATATCTGAGGTGTTTTGTGTCTGCTGACCAGGATGATTGGGTTGCTTTTTTGCCATTGGCAGAGTTCGCTCTCAATAATCGGGCCAGCTCTGCCACTTTGGTGTCCCCGTTTTTCTGTAATTCGGGGTTTCATCCTCGATTTTCCTCTGGTCAGGTGGAATCTTCGGATTGTCCTGGAGTGGATGCTGTGGTGGAGAGATTGCATCAGATCTGGGGGCAGGTGGTGGACAATTTGAGGTTGTCCCAGGAGAAGACTCAGCTTTTTGCCAACCGCCACCGTCGTGTTGGTCCTCGGCTTTGTGTTGGGGATTTGGTGTGGTTGTCTTCTCGTTTTGTCCCTATGAGGGTCTCTTCTCCTAAGTTTAAGCCTCGGTTCATCGGCCCGTATAAGATATTGGAGATTCTTAACCCTGTTTCCTTCCGTTTGGACCTCCCTGCATCCTTCTCTATTCATAACGTTTTTCATCGGTCATTATTGCGCAGGTATGAGGTACCGGTTGTGCCTTCCGTTGAGCCTCCTGCTCCGGTGTTGGTTGAGGGTGAGTTGGAGTACGTTGTGGAGAAAATCTTAGACTCTCGTGTTTCCAGACGGAGACTCCAGTATCTGGTCAAGTGGAAGGGATACGGCCAGGAGGATAATTCTTGGGTGAATGCATCTGATGTTCATGCCTCTGATCTGGTTCGTGCCTTTCATAGGGCCCATCCTGATCGCCCTGGTGGTTCTGGTGAGGGTTCGGTGCCCCCTCCTTGAGGGGGGGGTACTGTTGTGAATTTGGATTCTGGGCTCCCCCGGTGGCTACTGGTGGAATTGAACTGGTGTTTTCATCTTCTCTGTTCACCTGTTCCCATCAAGATGTGGGAGTCGCTATATAACCTTGCTGCTCTGTTAGTTGCTTGCCGGTCAACAATGTTATCAGAAGCCTCTCTGTGCTTGTTCCTGCTCCTAGACAACTACTAGATAAGTTGGACTCTTGTCCATGTTTGTTTTTGCATTTTTGTTCCAGTTCACAGCTGTAGTTTCGTTACTGTGTCTGGAAAGCTCTTGTGAACAGGAATTGCCACTCTGGTGTTATGAGTTAATGCCAGAGTTTTAAAGTAATTCCTGGATGGTGTTTTGATAGGGTTTTAAGCTGACCATGAAAGTGTCCTTTCTGTCTTCTGCTATGTAGTAAGTGGACCTCAAATTTGCTAAACCTATTTTCATACTACGTTTGTTATTTCATCTTAATTCACCGCCAATACATGTGGGGGGCCTCTGTCTCCTTTCGGGGTATTTCTCTAGAGGTGAGCTAGGACTAATATTTTCCTCTGCTAGCATTATTTAGTCCTCCGGCTGGTGCTGGGCATCTAGAATCAACGTAGGCATGCTACCCGGCCACTGCTAGTTGTGCGTTAGGTTTAGTTCATGGTCAGCTCAGTTCCCATCTTCCAAGAGCTAGTTCCTATATATGCTGATGCTATGTTCTCTTGCCATTGAGAACATGACAGTGATGTGTGTCAGGGCTCTTTATATCACTGAAAGCAATTGAAGATACCTGTGCAAATTAGTTTGGCAGGTGTGTCCAAATAAATGCAAGACTACTTAAGAAGGCTGTTCCACATTATTAAGCAGCCTACATTTTTTGCCAAAATGGGAAAGAAAAATGATGTGTCGGCTGCTGAGAAGCAACAAATTGTGGAGTATTTAGGTCAAGGCATGACTACAATCAACATTGCCAAGACACTTCATCGTGATCATCACACAATCAAGAAGTATGTAGCTGATAAGGAAAAATTGAGGACTCTTTCCAACAGGCAATTGCGTAAGGTTAAAAGAGCAGCTGCAAAAATGCCTTGTCATAGCAGCAGACAAGTTTTTGAAGCTGTTGGTGCCTCCAACGTCCCCAGAACAACAAGATGCAGGGTCCTTCAGAGGTGCGCCATCCATCCTGCCTCTATCCAGTGCACACAAGCAGAAACGGCTCCAGGGGCCAAACGATACATGAAGACTGACTTCCAAACTGTTTTGTTCACCGATGAGTGCCGTGCAACGCTCGATGGTCCAGATGGATGGAGTGGAGGATGGCTGGTTGATGGACACCCCATGAAAACACGGCTAAGGTGCCAACAAGGAGGAGGTAGAGTAATGTTTTGGGCTGGAATCATGGGGAGAGAGATTGTCGGCTCCTTTATGATCCCTGAAGGGGTAAAGATGAACTCCATAATCTATGTGGCGTTTCTAAAACAACACTTCCTGCCATGGTTCAAGAGGAAGAACCGTGCTTTCCGCAGCAAGATCATTTTCATGCATGATAATACACCATCTTATGCTGCAAAAAACACATCTGCATCTCTGGCTGCTATGGGCATAAAAGAGGACAAACGTATGGTGTGGCCACCATCTTCCCCTGACCTGACCCCCATTGAGAACCTCTGGAGCATCATCAAAAGGAGTGTCTATGATGGCGGGAGGCAGTTCACATCTAAGCAACAGCTCTGGGAGGGCATTCTGTCCACATGCAAAACAATTGAAGCAGAAACATCCAAAAACTGACAAATTCAATGGATGAGAGAGTTCAGAAGCTTCTTTCGAACAAGGGGTCCTATGTTCCTATGTGCAAATGTAACATCACCTAGAATAAAGTTTTCCCTTGAAATCTGTTTGATTTCATTTTGTAATAAGCTGATAATGCTTATAACTTCACAATTGACCATTTTTTTGTTCAAAATAAAAAAAAAAGGTTGAAAACTCTGCTGTGCATAATAATTTGGAACATGCATTTTTGAGTGTTTATTTTTTTTTAAAAGATACTGTTTTCATAGGCAGTTTGTTCCAAAACATTGCAATTATACTAGAATAGTAGATGACTGGAAAATAACAATGAGTGCAATTCAGATAGGTAATTTAGAGAAAATATGAGGAAATATTATTTGCATAATAATTTGCAACACAGTGTATATTTCTTCTCCTTAAATAAACACACACACATGCAGAATAAGTATTTAAATTAAATGAAAGAACACACAGTTTTGCCTTCTTTATTCTTCTGCCAATCCAAACTATGCCCTCGATCTCCTGTAAAAAATGAAAAATAAAAAACCAACAATATACCCATACCTGTCCAGCATACAGTCAGTACTACGCCGTAAACCATATCTGGGGGATACATAGTTTACAACCGGGAATGGTGCTAATGCGACCGGCCAAGCTGTAAACTACTGGGGAATGAATGAGAAGCTGCCGGTGTCAGCATCAGTGATGTCAGCGTAGCCTCCCAGCCTGAAGAGAGATGAACTTGGCAGCATGGGAAAATTAACTGTCACTTTCCCAGGCTCAAGAGTTCACCTTGGGTCAGGCTGGGAGGTGGCGCTGACTTCATTTATGCTGAAGCCAGCAGGTTCTCATTCATTCCTCAGTGGTTTACAGCCGGGCTGGTCGCATTAGCACCGCCCCCGTTTGTAAACTATATATCCTCCAGATATGGATTACGCCATGGGACTGACTGAACACAGGACAGGTTTGGGTACATTGTTAGTTTTTTATTTTTTGTTTTTTTACAGGAGATCAAGTTCACCTCAGGTCAGACTGTGAGTCTACACATGCTCAGTGATGTCAGCGGTAGTCAGCCCCGCCTAACCTGAGGTAAACTTGACAGAGTGGGAAAATGTTAAGAAACATTCCCACGCTAATAAGTTCATGTCCGTTCAGGCGGGGGGAACTACACGGGAGGACCTGGTCAATGACCTGAAGAGAGCTGGGACCACAGTCTCAAACATTACCATTAGTAACTCACTAAGCCGTCATGGATTAAAAGCCTGCAGGTTTCCCAGCTCACACAAGCACGTCCAGGCCTGTTTGAAGTTTGCCAGTCACCATCTGGATGGAAGCATGGGAGAAGGTCATGTGGTGAAATGAGACTGAAATAGAACTTTTGGTATTAACTCCATTCCTCGTGTTTGAGAAAGAAGGAGGAGTACAACCTCAAGAATACCATCTCAATCGTGAAGCATGGGGAGGACACCATACTTTGGGCGTGCTTTTCTGTAAAGGGGACAGGACGACTGCACTTTATTTAATAGAGGGTGGATGGGGTCATGTATCACAAGATTTTGACCAGCAACCTCATTATCTCAGTAAGAGAATTGAAAATGAGTCCTGGCTGGGTCTTCCAGCATGACAATGACCTGGAACACACAGCCAGGGCAACAAATGAGGGGTTCCGTTAAAAGCATTTCCAGGTCCTGGAGTGACCTAGCCAGTCTCCAGACATGAGCAAAATAGAAAATCTTTGGTGGGAGCTGAAACTTAATGTTGTCTAGCAAAAGCCTAGAAACCTGAAATATCTACAAAAGATCTTTATGGAGGAATGGGCCAAAGTCCCTGCTGCACAGTGTGCAAACTTGATCAAGAACTACAGGAAACATTTGACCTTTGTAATTGCAAAAAAAGGTTTCTGTACCAAATATTAAGATCTGTTTTTCTATTGGATCAAGTACTTATTTCATGCAATCAAATGAAAATTAATTATATAAAAATCATACAGTGTGATTTTCTGGATTTTTTTAAGACTCTGTATCTCACAGTTGAAGTGTACTTACGATAAAAATTACATACCTCTCCATTCTTTGTAGGTGGGAAAACTTTCAAAATCGGCAGTATGTCAAATACTTATTTTCCTCACTGTATGTGAGTCATATGGGATTTAATAACCAGTGTTGTGCTTCTCTGATCAAACTGTCAACATAGCTTTCATTGACTATACAGACACTGCATCATCTCAGTTAGGCAGGTAATTAATCATTTAGTCAATCAATCACAGATACTCTCTGATAACTTGAGCTGTTCTGTAGTGATGAGCGAACGTGCTCGCCACTACTCGGTACTTGCCCAAGTATCACTGTGCTCGGTGTATTTCCGGGATTATTCGGCGGGAGCTCGTGTCTCCTTTTAATTTTTAGGTTTTTTAGAGCGCCAATGTACATGCAAGGATTGTCTGCCATGCACTGTAATACCGCAGCCATCTTTGTTGTGATATTACAGTGATTGGCTGGCCGCACAGCAACATCAGGTCTATAATAGACCTGGCGCCGCCCTGCACGCCATATTCTGCTCCAGACTCAGCTAGTGTAGGGAGAGCTGCTGGTGATAGTGTCAGATTCTTACATTTATTAGTTAGTCTGGGTCTACTAGTGTTCAATCCACAAATCCTGATAAACCAACAGTCCTTTTTAGGGCTAATTCGGTGGTACATAGATTGCAGTGCTAGGTAGGCAGGGGAGTCTCTGTGCGCATATCCACATCAGTGCCAGGCATGCAGGCACTGTATGTGAGTATATAGATCTCACTGCATACATCAAAAGGCGCCATTACTGTCTGCTGCTGTGTATTTTATATATACGTAGCTGCAGGTATCCGTGGCTAGGATTTTTTTTTTTTTTTTGCACCTTATATCTGATCATTTTATTACAAAGCATTCCATAGCCCCATTTTCTCTACATTTATTTGCTTGGTCACACTGCAGACTACAGCCAGGTCATTTCAATACAAGAGTGTGAAAATCTAACAATTTAAAATGTTTTTTTTTTGTCCCTGGCATCAGATTTGAGTGCGCAGAAAATTCTGGCCTTTTCTTTTTGGTACTATAGTATTTTTTGAAGTGTCTTACAACATTTTTGGACACCATTTTGCTGACCAAAAAATCTTTAGCTGGCCCCAAAATATTTAGCTACAGTTCTCATATTTATCACTGTGATTTGTACGCCAAACGCATCACATATAATTGCACTAAATATTTTACAATTTTTAGTACTCCAATTTTTTTTCGTGTCATAGCCTATTTATTGACAAAATTTTGGTGGGCCCAAATAAATCAAGGCCACATTTTGATCAGTCTGTTATATCCATCAGATGCCCGTTCTATCTGTGGTCTTCAAATACTTGCTTTTCAGGCATACATTCCATCATTTTGTCTGTCTACTACCCTTGATTTATACAGTATTTTATGGTAAAAAAAAAAATTTTAAACTCCAGGCCACATATTAAAACAGTCTGTTAGGCTGGTTTCACACTTGCGTTTTTGAACGCATGCGTTTTTTTAAAAAAACGCATGGTGCAAAAACGCATGTAAACGCATGTAAACGCTGCGTTTTTTTGACGCATGCGTTAAACGCGTGTGTCCAAAAAACGCAGCGTTTACACGCGTTTACATGCGTTTTTGCATGCGTTTGCGTTTTTTTAACATTTTTCCAAAAAAAATAAAAAAAAATAAAAAAAACCCCAGACACAACCAATGGGAATAGAGAGGGCGTATATGATTGTCTCTCAATATATTGACCCTAGGGGAACAGAAATTTTCAGAGCTTGCTACTGTTTCCGGTGTCACGATGGATCTTTCTATGGATAACTTTTATTTCAAACTGGAGTTCAGCTTCAAGATTTTCATTGCCTGTGTTTTTGCTTGGGAGCAAGACCGAAACCGCCAAAGATGGAGAAGGAGACAGCGTCGGCGTTTTTGGAGGCACCCCATCATTGAAGTGCGTGAGAGCCGTGGAGCATATCACACGCTCTA
This sequence comes from Ranitomeya variabilis, assembly GCF_051348905.1. Taxonomy (NCBI): domain Eukaryota; kingdom Metazoa; phylum Chordata; class Amphibia; order Anura; family Dendrobatidae; genus Ranitomeya; species Ranitomeya variabilis. Next base: position 449,964,586 of record NC_135237.1, on the reverse strand, counting down.
TGCGGAGCTGAATGCCAACCCGGAGAAATTCCAGGATTATACCAGAATGTCTCAAGATTCTTTCCGGGATTTACTGGCTCGTGTTGAAGGATCCATAAGGCGACAGGACACACGGCTCCGTAGAGCGATTCCACCTGAGGAACGTCTGTTAGTGACATTACGGTACGTTCCTAAACTAAACCAATGACCGTCAACTTTGTTGTTATGACATGTTTTCTATGTTTTTTTTTTTTTATTATTTATTTTTTTTTAAAACACACCATTAGAACCGATTTTTAATTTTTTTTGTTTTTGTTTCTTTTTCTTCTAGATTTCTTGCCACAGGAGAGAGTTTATCTTCCCTGCACTTCCAATATCGCCTTGGAATCTCAACCCTCTCCGGAATTGTTGTGGACACCTGTCGTGCGTTATGGAATGCACTCCGTGAGGAGTTTATACCCGTACCCACCGTGGACATGTGGCGGGAAATTTCAACTACATTTTTGAACGTGTGTGATTTCCCAAACTGTTTAGGGGCGGTGGATGGAAAGCACATCCGCATTGTCAAACCGGCCAGAACCGGATCTGAGTTTTATAATTATAAAAAATATTTTTCGGTAGTGCTTATGGCAATAGCGGATGCGGAGTGTCGCTTCATCGCCGTGGATATTGGAGCTTTTGGCCGTGGCAATGATTCCCAAACCTTCAAGAGCTCGGATATGGGCCGTCGGTTGTATGGCAACAATTTTAATTTTCCCCCTCCACAGCCTCTCCCCAACACTCAAGGCCCACCGCTGCCATTTGTTATGGTTGGGGATGAGGCCTTCCAAATGTGTGAAAATCTCCTGAAGCCCTATTCTAGTAGGGACTTGGACCACACTAGAAGAATATTCAACTACAGACTGACCAGGGCCAGAAGAACCGTAGAGTGCAGCTTTGGCATTCTTGTTGCTAAATGGCGCATTCTTGCAACAGCCATCAATCTAAAAGTGGAAACAGTGGACGAGGTGGTCAAAGCCTGTGTGGTGCTACACAATTATATAATGGCTAAGGAGCGACCCCACATTGAACTTGATGAACCTGTTGCACACCCATTGCCTGATTTTCAGCATCACCCGATGCGGTCAACTGCAGCCGTTGGTCTTATGCGGGACCAATTTGCGGCCTATTTTGTGTCCGATATTGGACGTGTGTCATGGCAGGACAATGTTGTTTAAATGTCCTGTTGTATGTTTATGTTTACCAATTATTAAACACTGATAAACATTTTTCTAATTAATAAACTTTTTTGTGTTCACCATGTCTAATATCTTTTTCCTGTCTAAACAAAGGTTGACCAAAGATGGGCAGTAGATATGTATATCATATTTTGTAATCCAAAACCAGGAGTGGGTGATAGTTGTTGAGGTAATAAATTTTAAATTTTTCATCGTAATTTACCTATGTTGCACTCCCTATTTTGGTTTTCAAAGAATGATATAAACCACGGGCCCCATACTTATAATAATGGTACAAAATTTTTAATTATTTTTATTTATTAATTCTAATATTGTTGACGTCATTGCGTCAAGACTGTCACGGTCTCTATATCCATCAAGTCAAGTGTAAGCAATAATAAATTCATGATAAACATATACATGATCATGAATTCACAATTTCTTACACCTGGCCTGGTGAGCATAGATATGTAGAGTGTGAGAACACTTGTCCCATCTGTTTGACAACCATTGTCACATAATGAGCTATATAGAATATGGTGAATATACAAGGCAGTAATCAACTTAATCGGTCAGGTATATATTTTGACATATGACCGTTTCAGTTAATTTCTGAACTTGATTTCCACCATTTTCTCTTTGTACAGTGACACTACACTAGGTACAAAAATAAAAGAGTATGGAAATAAATACTATTTTTTTGGCCAACTCATATCTGTATACTAAAGAAACACATATAGATGTTGTCTTGTATTTTATACTACTGGAGATATGTGTAGGCCAAAAGAATAAGTGTGTGATGAAGTTTATTGGTGTGTATTGAGAGAGGTGATAGACACAATAAACCAAACATAATTTTTTCAAATAAACTTTTTTTTTATTGAGGAAAAAGAAAACAAATTTATTTTTTGGTACCGCGCCGGGTTGAACCACGCCGGCTTGGGGTTGAGTAACGTAACTGGGGGGTATTCAGAACTGAAGCCTGGCTCACCATGGAGGAGGCAGAGGTGGCAGGAGAATGGGCAGCAAAACTTGAAGGGTCTGGAAGTTCGGGGATGGGGCTTAAAACATGAGGGGCTTGAGACACACTGGAATGTTGAGACACATCGGTAGGTGATGGGGGAGGAATAATCAAAGTTTTTTGTTTTTTATGCGTTTTGCCAGTTTTACGTTGGGTTTTCCGGGTTGGGGGAAGTCTTCTTGGGCTATGTTGTACAGTGTGGGCGGGAGACACGTCAGGACCCGGCTCCACACAGTCAGTCTCCATTGTGGAGCGCTCGGCAATGTCTGAGTCCAATGGGGGGAAAGATAAACTCACGCCTGGGTCCTGGTGCCTCGTTGGGGGTGGGGAAACAAAAACCCTTCCAGGATCCTGGTGCCTCGTTGGGGGGGGGGGGAAACAAATCCCATAACAGTGTCCTGCTGCATTGCTGGTGGGGGGGAACATAAAGCCATGGATGTGTCCTGCTGCATCAGGGTGGGTCCTGCCTGGAAAGGTATGGCTTGGTCGTGCTGCATCATGGGGGGCCCGGTGCGATACGCCATGGATGGGTCCTGCTGCATCGGGGGGTGTCCTGCCAGGAAAGCAACGCCTCGGTCCTGCTGCATCGGGGTGGGTCCGGTCCGGTATGCAACGCCTCGGTCCTGCTGCATCGGGGTGGGTCCGGTCCGGTATGCAACGCCTCGGTCCTGCTGCATCGGGGTGGGTCCGGTCCGGTATGCCAGGCCTCGGTCCTGCTGCATCTGGGGTGGGCCGGTCCGATATTGCATGGATGGGTCCTGCTGCATCGGGAGGGTGCCGGCCCGATAAGCCATGCCAGGGTCCTGCGTCCTCGTGGTGTCAGCGGAGGAGGTCCAAGCCGGAGCAGCGGTCGTCACGGTGGTGGCGGTGGGATGTCCAACAGCACTCGTCATCGTGTTGGCGCTGTAGTGGAGTACACCTGTAGAGGGAATAGAGGTGGCCGTGCAGTGGTATGCAGCAGAGGTAGGAATAGTGTTTACTTGTGACAGTGACGGCACAGTTGGATAGGCCGCCACATTACGACTCTGACTCTGCTGCATAGCCTGCACAAAAGCAACATTGCAGGCCTGCATCACACTCAGCTGGAGATCAGGGCTAAGGTGTTCCGACATGCCCTCTAGGATTTGATTGAAAAAATGCTGAGCTGGCTTATTGAGGTCGGCTTTCAATTGATCAACGCTTTTGGCGACATCCTGGATGCGGCAATTTAAGAGATTATGGTTCGCATCCATTCTGTCACCTAAAGCCTTGATAGCATCATGTAAAACCGAGCTCAAGTGTAAAAACTCGGGCATGAGGGACCTATCCGAAGCCCTCTGTCGCTGCCGGGATGAGCCCGCCAAAATGGGTGCAGCGAAAGAGGACTGCGAAAGGGGAAGACCTGATGGGCCAGCCCCCTGGTCTCCAGTGAGTGTGGAAGACCCACCTGGTGCTGCGCTGCTGGATGGCTGGGACGGGTCCGTGGCTTCCGGCTGAAGGACCGCTCCAGCACCTGTGGCGACAGTCGTGCAGTGTGTGCTGTGAAAAAACAAAACAGAAAATTAATACCAAACTACAACAAGACGGTACATCCTGTGGAATTAAAAGTGACAGATTATGTCAATGCAATACAACCGGAGGCATGTGAGAAATACTTACGTTCTCATGAGAAGGACCGGTCTCAGGAAGGCCAACACACGGTGGTATTTGTAGAGCCGGTGCCTTGCTCCGGAACCACTAGCTGCACTCTTCTCTGCACGTAGGTCACAGTTGAAGCGGTCCTTCATGGAACGCCAACGTGTCCTTACTTTTTCCACTGTGAAATAACAATAAAATATAATGGTCAGAATAAGAACTTTTGGCCGTGCTCTTGTGACTGTGTGTGATGACAGAAACTACGAAAAGTTTCTTTCATCACACACAGTCAAGAGAGCATGGCCAAGGTCTGTTGCTTCACACTACCGTGCAATACTTACCAAATGCATTACGGACCCGTGGCGTGGAATTCTCCCAGCCATCCCACAACGCTTGGGCCACCTCACTCCACAAACGACGGAGAACACTATTGACGGCGTGCTGTTTATCCCGGCTGTCCCACAACGGGACTCGCTCCTGGACCAGACTGATCAGCAGGTCATTATCAATCCGGTCGTCGTCCCGTTGTGAAACCTAAAATTAAAACAAAATCATTTAAGTTTGCTCAACCACATTTGTAAAAAATAAGACACGAAGATGAGAAAGGGCAGGAATATGAAAGACAACTTTCAGAAAAGGATGATATAAGAAATATGTATAGAAAAACAAGGGTACAGAAAGGAAGTTAAAAGAATATTACAATAAGGACAGTCTGCCTGGTATACATACCCGCTGCCGTCTTCCACCTGGACCTTGACTCCGCTGCTCAGTACCTCTCTGTCCCTCTGTTGAAGTGCTCTATAAAATTAAAAAAAAAAAATTGCCTCATGTGTCGATGTGACAGTCAATACTTACCAAGCTGACGTACAAAAAACATACCTCGCTCACGTGATCCACTTCTGATTGACGTGGCTGGAACTCCTCATCAGACGAGGAAACCGGAGAAGACATTCTGATGCGTGTTGAAAGAAAAAAAATAGAAGAAATTAGGAGATGTAGATCCAAAAAATTGAAAATGAATGCATTGGCTAGGATATACTCACATTGCTCTGTGTCTTGTCCAAGAATGCGTCCGGGCAGGGTGCTGTCTTCTTTGGAGTCTGATGAGAAGTGACCAGAAACTTCCCCCCACCTTCCCTTTATAACCTTGCTGCTATGGGAGAGTCTTATCAGTGTCTAGACATCTTTATCTACAGTTAATTCAGTGGTGCCAAAAAAAAAGGCATGCGTCAAAAAAACGCATGCAAACGCATGCAAACGCATGTAAAAAAAAACGCATGCGTCTCCATTGACTCCAATGCATTTTTTTGTCCAAAAAAACGCATGTAAACGCATGCGTTTTTTTAGGAAAAAAAAACGCCCCTCAAAATACTACAAGTTGCATTTTATAAAATGAACGCATGCAGTTAAAAAACGCATGCGTTCACAAACGCATGCAAACGCGTACACCAAAAAACGCATGCGTTTTCAATGTTAAATATAGGGGAAAAAAACGCATGCGTTTTTTTGGTAAAAAACGCAGCGTTCAAAAACGCAAGTGTGAAAGCAGCCTTATCTCCACCCGATGCCTGGTCTATCTGTGGTCTTCAAATACTTGCTTTTCAAGCATTCATTCCAGTTTTTTGCCTGTCTGCTCCCCGTGTTCTATACAGTATTTTTTGGTTAAAAAAATGAAAAAAAATCCAGGCCACATATTGAAACTGCTAGAATCTGTTTTGTTTTAACTATCCACCATCTTGTTGTGGTTTTCTGGCTGCTGGCCTTTTTCCCCTGGTGCAGGGTTGTCTTGGTCAGGTGATTGTATCACCCTTTATTACCCAGCACCTGCCTCCCATTCCTTGCTGGACAACAGTGTTAATCCACAAGAGTTCTGGCTAGGTGCTTAGACAGCTTTCTGTGTTTGATATTTTGCAGTTCTGGGATCTCTGGTTCTGCTATCTTTTGTTTCTGTTTTCAGTTTGTTTCTGCAGCCTTCTCTGTGTTTCCTATTAGGAGGTGACCTGTTTTTTGTACCAAGTCCTTAGATCTTTTAGGGACCTCCTTCCCCTTATCTATAGGTCTTTGCTGAGTTTAGACTAGGATCGTTGGTGGGTCTATTCACAAGGAATGGGTCGCCCACTCCATCGTAGTGTTTCAGCCTAGTCTTAGTGCAGGTCAGCTTTCCCCCATCTCTCCTAGTTCTCTGCTGCAGTTTCGTAACAGTTTGTCCAGCCACACATATAAAAAAAAATGTACCCGGGTTCTTTCAGTATGTGCAGCGTCCAGGAACTTGCTCAATGCTTGCAAGGGTTAACTTTGGAAGTAACCAACCTTCAACAGCACGTGAGTAATTGCTCTGGAGCAAGCCCTGAAGAACCTAAGGTAGAATTACCTGAGTTTTACCTTAGGTACCTTAGGTACCTTAGACCCAGATCTTCGGGGAGTGAATTACAGCGTGTGGGCATTATTATGTCTATATTGCGAGGTGAAACCCAAATCTGGGTGTTTTCATTACATCCTGAGGATCCTTGTTTGACATCAGTAGAAGCATTTTTTTTCTGCTATGGGGTTGTTATATAATGATCCTGATCGGGTCACATCAGCTGAAGCAGAGCTCAGACGGCTTAAACAGGGCTTTGTGGATGCTGAGAAGTATTGCACCCTCTTCAGACGAAGGTCCACAGAGGTCAGGTGGAATGACCCAGCGCTCAAGAGTCAGTTTTTAGCAGGTTTGAGTGAAAGAGTTAAAGATTTGCTCATTGCATATCCTGCACCTGATACTTTGGAAACTGCTATGCAGTTAGCTATCCGTGTGGACAGATGATTAAGAGACAGGCGGAGTGAAGAGAAGACTCTTATAATGCTGGACCCAGTCTCACAGGATAGCCCCGTCGAGAACCGTTGCAACTTGGGGCGATGTCCTCTCGTTCCCAGGAGAGGGAGAAGAGGTTAGCTGAAGGGCTATGCTTGTATTGTGGTAAGGCTGACCATTTTATTAAACAATGTGAGGTTCGCTTAAGGAAAGAAAAAAAAAGGTCAGTAGGAGTAACACTCCAGTTCGTATTGCGTTTTTACGGTCAGCAGGAATTTTTTTTCTGGTAATACCACATATCATGGTCATTCCATTGATTTTCAGGTAATGGTGGATTGTGGTTCTGCAATTAATTTGATCAACAATTCCTAGACAAATATAAGTTTGATTCTGAACTATTGTCATCTCCTATTCCTGTTGTGGCTATTGATAACACTCCTCTGGAACATGGGTGTATTTCTCGATAGGTTTCCGGGTTCTCACTTATTGTGAATATGGAACATCAGGATTGTATAGACTTGTTTGTTCTTGCTAAATGACCTTGCCTAGTCATCTTGGGTTTACCCTGGTTAAAAATGCACAATCCTTTGCTGAACTGGTCATTGTAACAACTCTGCTGCCATTACTACATGGCCTCCCATCCCTCACACACCATCTTACTCCCTGCTCCGTCATGTTGTGTTCTGTCTGTTGCCAGCTCCATATTCTGTGCCTCTGCTCTCTGCATGCTTCCTGGCTGTGTGCATAGGGGGGCGGCGCCTGAACTCTGGTTCTTATAGGAATCAGGTGCACCAGTCAAATCTGTTCCTGACCAATTACCAAGAGGCCTTCAGTACTTAGGGCAGCTCCACCCAGTGGACTGGGCCTGTGCAATGTGTTAACTCAGTTAGTGTTTTGCTTCTGAGTTGCCAGGCCTTGCTCTGTATTCCTCCTTCTCTGGAGGTTCTACTCCTAGCTTTGCCTTGATCTTGTCTGTCTGCCCTCCAGGAGGCTGTATATCCTGGTCTCAGTGTCTGTGTCCTTGCTTTGCCTTGTTTTGGTCTGTCTGCTTTCCAGGAGGCAGAATATCCTGGTCCCTGTGTCTTTGTTCTTATATCTTGTCTTGTTCCATTACCTTGTCTGAACTTTGTCCTACCTTTGTCTCCTTGTCTGTGGCTTCTTTCCCTGTTGTCTTTCCTTGTGTCCTCTCTGCCTATGCTCCACACTCTTGTGGCTCTGACTGCTCTGTACCCTTGTGTCTTTACCTGTGCTCTGCTCTCTTGCAGCTTTACCTCTGCTCCACACTCCTGCGGTTCTGCTACGTTCTACTCTGCTCTGCTCCTGCTGCTGCAGAAATCTCTTGCTGCAGCTCCCTTCCGCATTCCTTGCAGTTCCCCTCTGCTTAGCTTCTGCTGCTGCAGAAATCTAACTGCAGCTCCTCTCCGCATTCCTTGCAGTTCTGCTCTGCTTATCTTCTGTTGCTGCTCTCTCTTGCTACTCTACCACTCCTATCTGCAGCCTTGTGGTTGTCTTCCAGTGTGAACAGGTCCCAACCTGTTTCTTCATACTCCTTTCCTTACAGCTTGTTTCCATACCTGCACCTCCTGTGTAAACAGGTCCCAACCTGTTCTTTCATACTTCATTCCTTCCTGCTTGTTTCCTTACCTGCACCTCCTGTGTGATCAGGTCCCAACCTGTTTCTTCATACTTGATATCTGTACCTGCACCTCCTGTGTGAACAGGTCCCTACCTGTTCCTTCATACACCTCACCTACCTGCCCTGTGTCTCAGCCGTGCCTACCTGCCCTGTGTCTCAGCCGTGCCTGCCTGCCCTGTGTCTCTACCGTTCCTGCCAGCCCTGTGTTTCTGCCGTTCCTGCCAGCCCTGTGTCTCAGCCGTTCCTGCCAGCCCTGTGTCTCTGCCGTTGCTGCCAGCCCTGTGTCTCTGCCATTCCTGCCAGCCCTGTGTCTCGGCCATTCCTGCCAGCCCTGTATCTCTGCCGTTCCTGCCAGCCCTGTGTCTCTGCTGTTCCTGCCAGCCCTGTGTCTCTGCCGTTCCTGCCAGCCCAGTGTCTCTGCCAGCCCTGTGTCCCAGCCGTGCCAGCCTACTCATCTGAGTTTCATCCGTGCTCATCTGCTAGTCCTGCCTGATGCCCACACCTGTCCTAGTGTTCCTGTTCTCCAAGTTGGATCAACAGCAACAGCCAGACACCACCCTGGAGTAGCACCTGGCAGCTGCCTGCTGCACAAGTCTGACCTCACCATCAGAGGCTCCAGTGAAGACCAAGGCAGCTGTCATAGTCAGGCCCCTTCCTGGGTAGTCTGGTTCGTGACACAGTGGGGGCGCGAGCGTGACAGTCATCTAGTACTATAAGGTCCTGGGGTCAGGGGTGTTATGGTAATTGTTGTAATGTTCACATTGCTGTCGTTGTTAAGAAGGAGCTACATGAAGCCATTCAGAATCTCTGGAGGGTATTTTCGGAGGTCGAGTCACTAGCTCTACCAGCCCATAGAGATTACGACTGCGCTATTGAGTTCGTTCCAGGTGCCACACTTCCTAAGAGTTGTTTATTTAATCTGACGATTCCAGAGAGGGAGGCCTTAAAGGAATACATACAGACTAGTTTAGCTGCAGGTCATATAAGACCCTCTAAATCCCCTGTGGCTGTAGGATTTTTTTGTCAAAAAGAATGATGGGGGCCTTAGGCCATGTCTGGATTTTCAGGAGATTAATAAGATCACTGTGCGCAATCCTTACCCATTGCCGCTGATTCCGGATTTGTTTAACCAACTAACCGGAGCGAAGTGGTTCTCTAAGATTGACCTTCGTGGGGCATATAAGTTGCTGCGGGTGAAGGAGGGCGATGAATGGAAGACAGCCTTTAATACCCCGGAAGGTCATTTTGAGTGTCTTGTGATGCCTTTTGGCCTTACTAATGCGCCTGCGTTTTTTCAAAATTTCATTAATGACATTCTGAGGTCGTTGATCGGTAGGAGTGTTATTGTTTATTTCGACGATATTTTGATATGTTCACCTGATCTGGAGTCGCATTGGCATAGAGTCCGAGAAGTTCTACAGATTTTGAGTGAAAACTCACTCTTTGCTAATTTGGAGAAGTGCGAGTTTGTGGTACAGAAAATGAGTTTTTTGGGGTACCTTGTCTCCAGTGATAGGTTTGAGATGGACCCGGTGAAGGTTCAGGCAGTCCTGGAGTGGCCAAGGCCTGAATGTTTGAAGTCGGTTCAGAGATTTTTGGGGTTTGCCAATTATTACAGAAAATTCATAAAGAATTTTTGTGTGATCGCTAAACCTATAACTGATCTCACCAAGAAGGATTCTAATACTGTCCAATGGTCCTCTGAGGCTGTTAAGGCTTTTGAGCATCTCAAGGAGAGGTTTAGCTCTGCTCCTGTTTTGATCCTGACGGATGAGACTAAGCCATTTCTGGTAGAGGTTGATGCTTCTTCAGTAGGGGCAGGGGCAGCTCTGTCCCGGGAGGGAGTGGATGGGGTGCATCCCTGTGCATTCTTTTCTAAAAAAATTTTGGAGACTGAGCTCAACTATGATGTTGGGAACAGAGAGTTTCTGGCTATTAAACTCGCGTTTGAGCATTGGTGACATTTTTTGGAGGGGGCCAGACATCCGATACAGGTTTTTACTGATCATAAGAATCTGATATATCTGGATACTGCTAAACGTTTGAATGCCCGTCAAGCTAGGTGGGCAATGTTTTTTGCCCAGTTTCATTTCTCCGTCACATATATCCCTGGGACAAAGAATGTTAAAGCAGATGCTTTGTCTCGTAGTTCCTCTCCAGCAGTTAATACTGAGAAGGAGGAATTTTGCAGAGAAAGGTGGTGGTGGCAGCATTGGGTTCTGAGTTGGAGAGTAGCATCCTAGAGGCCCAGAATGCTGCACCAACTAACACTCCGTATGGTAAATTATCTGTGCCTAGAGCCTTGCGGAGAGCTTTGTTTGCTGAATGTCATGAGTCTCAGTTGGTGGGTCATCCAGGGATTTCGGAAACTAGAAAGTCGATTGGTAGAAGTTTTTGGTGGCCAGGGTGGCAAAGAGAAATCATCAAGTGGGTGCATCAGTGTACTGTGTGCGCTAGGTCGAAGGCCTCACATGCCTTGGCTGCAGGGTTGCTGTGCCCTTTGGAGGTTCCTAGTTCACCAAGGTCACATCTTGCTATGGATTTTCTCACCAATCTGTCGGTCTCTGAGGGTTTTTCTGTCATCTGGGTTGTTGTGGACCGGTTTAGCAAGATGTGTCATCTGGTCCCATTCAATAAATGACCCTGCGCCAAGACTCTAGCTAATGCATTTGTGAAAGAGATTGTCAGGCTCCATGGAGTTACCACGGACATTGTTTCAGATAGAGGACCACAGTTTGTGGCTCGCTTTTGGCATACTTTTTGTGACAGATTAAAGGTTCATTTATCATTTTCGTCAGGTTATCATCCAGAGTCCAATGGACAGACCAAAAGGAAGAACCAGGATTTCGAGCAGTTTTTGAGATGTTTTGTAGCAGACAATCAGGAGATGTGGTCAGAATATCTACCACTAGCTGAGTTTGCTCTTAATAGTCATACGTCTTCCTCAGCTGTGTGTTCTCCTTTTTTTTGCTGTACAGGGAGGCTTCCATCTTTCGATCCGTTTTCTAAGATTGGGGCAGCGGTGCCTGAGGAGGAGAGTTTTTCTGGAAATTTGGACAGGGTTTGGACCATTGCACACCATAATCTGAAAGAGGCTAATAAGAGGTCAAATAAATATTTTGACAAGAAAAGAAGGAAGGAGTTGTTTTCAGTTGGGGACATGGTCTGGTTGTCATCCAGGAATCTGTGTTTGAAGATCCATTCTAAAAAACTGGGGCCTAAGTTTGTAGGACCCTTGAAAGTGGTTCAGGTGGTCAACTCGGCAGCGGTGAAATTAGACATCCCCTCGTCCTGGAGAATTAATTCAGTTTTTCACGTATCTTTACTGAAGAAAGTTGACACACCAGATAAGGAGCCTATGCAGACTGTTCCTCCAGTTGATGAGGTCGGCGAGTTTGAGATTTCAGGCATTTTAGATTCCAGGTGGCACAGAGGAAGTTTGCAGTATCTCATGTCCTGGAAGGGTTTCGGTCCCGAGGATAGTTCCTGGGTGAAAGCTGAAGATGTCTCGGCCTCAAGGCTGATTAAGGCTTTTCACAGGAGATTTCCGACATAGGTACTGTTAGAATCTGCTTTGTTTTTACCATCCGCTATCTTGTTGTGATTTTCTGGCTGCTGGCCTTTTTCCCCTTGTGCTGGGTTGTCTTGGTCAGGTGATTGTATCACCCTTTATTACCCAGCACCTGCCTCCCATTCCTTGCTGGACAACAGTGTTAATCCACAAGAGTTCTGGCTAGGTGCTTAGACAGCTTTCTGTGTTTGATATTTTGCAGTTCTGGGATCTTTGGTTCTGCTATCTTTTGTTTCTGTTTTCAGTTTGTTTCTGCAGCCTTCTCTATGTTTCCTATTAGGAGGTGACCTGTTTTTTTGTACCAAGTCCTTAGATCTTTTAGGGACCTCCTTCCCCTTATCTATAGGTCTTTGCTGAGTTTAGATTAGGATCGTCGGTGGGTCTATTCGCAAGGAATGGGTCGCCCACTCCATCGTAGGGTTTCAGCCTAGTCTTAGGGCAGGGTCAGCCTTCCCCCATCTCTCCTAGTTCTGTGCTGCAGTTTCATAACAGAAACAGTCTGTTATCTCAGTCACATGCCCGATCTATCTGTGGTCTCCAAATACTGGCTTTTCAGGCATACATTCCACTTTTTTGTCTGGCTGCTACCCTTGTTCTATACAGTATTTTGTGGTTAAAAAAAAAAAAATCCAGGCCACATATTGAAACAGTCTGATATCTCAGTCAGACACCCGGTCTATCTGTGGTCTCCAAATACTTGCTTTTCAGGCATACATTCCACTTTTTTGTCTGTCTGCTACCCTTGTTCTATACAGTATTTTGTGGTTAAAAACAAAATAAAAAATTAGCAACATTCCACTGAATTAAAAGTGTGTTTTTTCGGCACACTGATCATATATAAGTGTTGTCAAAATTAATCCATTTGTATTGCACTTTGAAAATATTTCAGTAGTCCATTTAAAATGGGCAAAGCAAGGGGCAAGGGACAAGGAAGTGGATGTGATGCTGATGGTGCATGCAGAGGACAAGGCCGTGGCTAAGCTGAAAGTGGGCTGCAACAAAGAACCACATCTTCTTGCTCAACCTTCCTGTCCCAGTTTCTAGGGGACTGCAGTACACCACTATTGAAGCCAGAGCAGTGTGAAACGGTTGTTGGTTGGTTAGCGGATAACATTGTGTAATAAAGGTTTTGTCCCTGGACAATTTTGAGTGTTCCTGATAGATTTTTTCATGCTGATTTCAGAAATGACTTAAGATTTTTCCTATCACGTAATGTTTTTGAGAAATGATATGAAACATTATAATATTCTGTTATAATTCTATAAAAATATGGATTATAATAAACAAAAGTTGTCTGCAAAACTCTTTTGAACAATTGCTTTTGCTACTGACATCGATGCACATGTATGTAGTGTCTCGGACATCATAATGTAGAGTATAAACTGTTGTTTCTTAACCCCTTACTGCCTGCAGATGGAATAGTACGTCAGCTGGTAGTATCCTCCACTTTGAGGTGACATGTGCCCGCAATAGGCGCGAGCGGAATCGGGATCTGCCCACTCATATTCAGTAGTTAAATGCGACTGTCAAACTCTGACAGCGGGCATTTAAATGCACTTTCGGATGCTGGTCCTGATATACGCACAGCGACAACCCTTATTTTTTAAATAAGTGTTTAAAAATATTTTAAAAAAAGTTCACTTTCACCCCAATCAAAATAAAACAATAAAAAAAATCAAACCTACACATACTTGGTATCGCATTGAGAATAGCCCGTTCTCTCAATAAAAAAAAGAATTAACATGTTCGCTAAAGGGCATAACGATCAAAAAATCAAAACGTCAAATTTACATTTTTTTGGTCACCGCAACATTGCATTAAAATGCAATAACGGGCAATGAAACGAATGTATCTGCACAAAGTGATATCATTAAAAACATCAGCTCGTCCTGCATGGCCCTCACATGGCCATATTGAAGGAAAATTAACCCCTTCCCGACCCATGACGCCACGTAGGCGTCATGAAAGTCGGTGCCAATCCGACCCATGACGCCTATGTGGCGTCATGGCGGGAATGCTTCCCTGCGGGTCCGGTGACCGGGGTCATTCAAATGTCACCGTACCCGCAGGTGCAGGGGGACCTGTACTTCACCCCAGGGGGGGTGGCTTTGCCCCCCCGGGTGTACGATTGCTCCCAGTGACCTTTTTTTAACCCCCTCCAGCTCTGATTGGAGCTAGCGTCCTTGTGACGCTAGCTCTCCAATCAGACCTGGAGGGGCGGAGTAAAATAGCTCTGTCCTCGTTCTCCAGACTCATCCTGTTGCTGGAAGCTGGAGAACGAGGACCCCCCCCCCTCATAGCTCCCGCCGATCGCTGCCGATTTCCGCCGCTGCCGCTCCTCTTGCCGCGTGTGCCGCCGCCGCTTGTGCTCCTGCCGCTGCCGCCGCTGCCGCCTGTGCTCCTGCTGCCGCCGCCAGGTACTCCCCTCTCTGCCATCCACCTCTGCGCTCTGCCCCCCTGATCACCCTCCCCCCCGATCTTAACCCCTGCCCCCCTTTTCAACCCCTCCTGCTGCTGCTGCCAGCTCCATCATCCCAGCTCCTGACAGCCCCCGCCTGCCCCCTGGTGATCACCCCCTGCCCCCCTGATCACCCCCTGCTCCCCTGATCACCCCCCCGCCCCCTGATCACCCCCCGCCCCCTGATCACCCCCCCCGCCCCCCTGATCACCCCCTGCTGCTGCCGCAGATTTCATCTGCTCCTGCTGCATTGCCTCAGCCCCCCCGTGCCTGACAGCCCCCTCCTGCCCCTCGGTGTTCACCCCCTGCCCCCCTGATCACCCCCTGCCCCCCTGATCACCCCCTGCCCCCCTAATCACCCCCGATCACCCCCTGCTGCTGCCGCTGATTCCATCTGCTGTTGCATCGCTTCAGCCCCCCCGCACCTGACAGCCCCCTCCTATCCCCCAGTGATCACCCCTTGCCCCCCTCATCACCCCCTGCCCCCCTAATCACCCCCTGCACCCCTGATCACCCCCTGCCCCCCTGATCACCCCCCGTCCCCCTGATCACCTCTGCTGCTGCCGCTGATTCCTTTTGCTGCTGCTACTGCATCGCCTCTGCCCCCGCGCCTGACAGCCCCCTCCTGCCCCCCCGATCACCCCCTACCCCCCTGATCACCCCCTGATCACCCCCCGTCCCCCTGATCACCCCCCGTCCCCCTGATCACCCCCCGTCCCTCTGATCACCCCCCGCTGCTGCCGCAGATTCCATCTGCTGCTGCTACTGCATCGCCTCTGCCCCCCCACGCCTGACAGCCCCCTCCTGTCCCCCGGTGTTCACCCACTTCCCCCCTGATCACCCCCTGCCCCCCTGATCACCCCCCTGCTGCTGCTGCCGCCGATTCCATTTGCTGCTGCATCGCCTCTGCCCCCCGCGCGCCTGACAGCCCCCTCGCGCCTGACAGCCCCCGCGCGCCTGGCAGCCCCCTCCTGCAGTGGAAAGTTTCACCAAGCACTCGCACATACACACACGCACACTATAATAAAGTTTTTTTTAACACACACCACACACACAATGTCCCGCTCATCCCAGTCCCAGTCACAAAGGCTGTACTCAGCTGAGGAGGCATATTCCTTTCTTGCCTCCGACGCTGATAGTGAGGGTGAGGACCCTACTTTTCTGTATTCCTCCCCCTCTTCCTCCTCCAGTGACACGGACTCGCCACCCACAAGATGTCGCAGGACGAGAAATCGCCCGGAGCCCAGGAGAGGAGAGCCGGAGCCCAGAAGAGGAGAGCCGGAGCCCAGGAGAGGAGAGCCGGAGCCCAGCGGAGGAGAGCCGGAGCCCAGGGGAGAAGACACACAGCCAAGGGTGAGTATCCCTCAACCTAGTGCTAGTCACGCCCAACCTAGCACTAGTGCCCCCACCTGGACCCCCGTCCCTGAAAATTTTGCTCCACGGATTCCTGATTTCATTCCCCAATCAGGAATCCAATTTGAGA
Source organism: Ranitomeya variabilis (assembly GCF_051348905.1). Taxonomy (NCBI): domain Eukaryota; kingdom Metazoa; phylum Chordata; class Amphibia; order Anura; family Dendrobatidae; genus Ranitomeya; species Ranitomeya variabilis. Next base: position 449,948,816 of record NC_135237.1, on the reverse strand, counting down.
CTGCCAACCTCAGGGAAATAGACTTTTTCAAAGTCTTTTTTTCGGAGTCAATTGTCAGTCTCATGGTGGAGCAAACAAACTTATATGCCCTGCAATTTTTTGCCCAAAACCCAAGTTCATCATTTACTACTTGGAATCCCGTTGACTCCGTAGAAATGATGAAATATTGGGGACTGGTCCTTCACATGGGGATTGTGAAGAAACCAGAAATTCGCCAATACTGGAGTACTGATATTTTATATCAAACTCCAATATATGGCATGGTTATGAATCGCAAACGTTTTGAGGCGATTCATAAATTTCTACATTTTAGGGACAACACTGACATCCTTCCCCGCGGTGACCCGAATTTTGATAGACTGTTCAAAATTCGGCCGGTCATCGAACACTTCAGCAACAAGTTTGCTGAAGTGTACATTCCCCAAAGAGAAATTTGTGTGGATGAATCCCTCGTCCACTTCAAAGGGCGGCTTCAGTTCCGTCAGTACCTGCCAAGCAAAAGGGCGAGGTACGGGATAAAGCTCTACAAGATCTGTGAGAGTACCTCAGGGTACACTCACAGCTTTAGAGTTTATCAAGGAAAGGACAGCAGTATCCAGCCCCCAGAATGTCCACCCGCTCTGGGGGTGAGTGGGAAAATAGTGTGGGATTTGGTTCACCCACTGCTTGATAAAGGTTACCATCTGTACGTTGATAACTTTTATACAAGCATCCCACTCTTTCAATCCCTCTCTGCCAGAGCTACCGTCGCTTGCGGTACTGTGCGCAGAAACAAGAGGGGTCTCCCTTTGTCGCTAATTGAGCAGGTTCTCCCAAAGGGTGAGAGCCGGGCCCAATGTAGCGGCAACATGCTTGCGGTCAAGTTCAAAGACAAAAGGGACGTCTTTTTCTTGACCACAATCCATGGTCCCGGCACCACGGCCACCACCGTTCGAGGTACCCCAGCACAGGTCCACAAACCGGACTGTGCCCTGGGGTACAACAAACACATGGGGGGAGTTGATCTTTCTGATCAAGTCCTCCAGCCCTATAGTGCCATGCGGAAGACGAATGTGTGGTATAAAAAACTGGCTGTGCACATCGTACAAATGGCACTGTATAATGCATACGTGCTATCACGATGTGCAGGTCAGACCAACAACACCTTCCTTCAGTTCCAGGAGGCGGTGATAAAGGCCCTGATTGGAGGCGTGGAAGGAGCGGGCCCCAGCACCCCTGGAACTCAAGGATCCCGTATGGTACCAGGGCAACATTTTCCCTGTGAGGGGAGAGCAAAAAAAAGGTGTCGGGTGTGCTATAAAAGGGGGATAAGAAGGGAATCTCGTTTCCAATGTGAAACGTGTCCCGACAAACCGGCACTGTGTTTGAATGAATGCTTCAGAATTCATCACACGTCCGTGGACTAGCCACATCCTGATATTCCACTACAGAACTCACCTACACCAGGCTGATATACACAACACCACACACACACCCCAACCTGACGTACAGTACACCACACCCCAACCTGACATACACTACACCACACACACCAACCTGACGTAGTGTGTCAGGTTGGTGTGTGCGGCGTAGTGTACATCAGGTTGGTGTGTGGTGTGGTATAATGTACGTCAGGTTGGTGTGTGTGTGTGGTGTACACTACACCACACACCCCAACCTGACGTACAGTACACCACACCCCAACCTGACATACACTACACCACACACACCAACCTGACGTAGTGTGTCAGGTTGGTGTGTGCGGCGTAGTGTACATCAGGTTGGTGCATGGTGTGGTATAATGTACGTCAGGTTGGTGTGTGTGTGTGGTGTACACTACACCACACACCCCAACCTGACGTACAGTACACCACACCCCAACCTGACATACACTACACCACACACACCAACCTGACGTAGTGTGTCAGGTTGGTGTGTGCGGCGTAGTGTACATCAGGTTGGTGCGTGGTGTGGTATAATGTACGTCAGTTGGTGTGTGTGTGTGGTGTACACTACACCACACACCCCAACCTGACGTACAGTACACCACACCCCAACCTGACATACACTACACCACACACACCAACCTGACGTAGTGTGTCAGGTTGGTGTGTGCGGCGTAGTGTACATCAGGTTGGTGTGTGGTGTGGTATAATGTACGTCAGGTTGGTGTGTGTGTGTGGTGTACACTACACCACACACCCCAACCTGACGTACAGTACACCACACCCCAACCTGACATACACTACACCACACAGACCAACCTGACGTAGTGTGTGAGGTTGGTGTGTGCGGCGTAGTGTACATCAGGTTGGTGCGTGGTGTGGTACAATGTACGTCAGGTTGGTGTGTGTGTGTGGTGTACACTACACCACACACCCCAACCTGACGTACAGTACACCACACCCCAACCTGACATACACTACACCACACACACCAACCTGACGTAGTGTGTCAGGTTGGTGTGTGCGGCATAGTGTACATCAGGTTGGTGTGTGGTGTGGTATAATGTACGTCAGGTTGGTGTGTGTGTGTGGTGTACACTACACCACACACCCCAACCTGACGTACAGTACACCACACCCCAACCTGACATACACTACACCACACACACCAACCTGACGTAGTGTGTCAGGTTGGTGTGTGCGGCGTAGTGTACATCAGGTTGGTGCGTGGTGTGGTATAATGTACGTCAGGTTGGTGTGTGTGTGTGGTGTACACTACACCACACACCCCAACCTGACGTACAGTACACCACACCCCAACCTGACATACACTACACCACACACACCAACCTGACGTAGTGTGTCAGGTTGGTGTGTGCGGCGTAGTGTACATCAGGTTGGTGTGTGGTGTGGTATAATGTACGTCAGGTTGGTGTGTGTGTGTGGTGTACACTACACCACACACCCCAACCTGACGTACAGTACACCACACCCCAACCTGACATACACTACACCACACACACCAACCTGACGTAGTGTGTCAGGTTGGTGTGTGCGGCGTAGTGTACATCAGGTTGGTGCGTGGTGTGGTATAATGTACGTCAGGTTGGTGTGTGTGTGTGGTGTACACTACACCACACACCCCAACCTGACGTACACTACACCACACCCCAACCTGACATACACTACACCACACACACCAACCTGACATAGTGTGTCAGGTTGGTGTGTATGGCGTAGTGTACGTCAGGTTGGTGTGTAGTGTGGTATAGTGTACATCAGGTTGGTGTGTGTGTGTGGTGAATACTACACCACACACACCAACCTGACATACACTACATACCTTCCATACACAACATGGTGTCCGCTAACGATTGGAGCTAATTTTTCATTCAAAAAGTCAAATGGCGCTCCTTCCCTTCCGAGCCTTGCCGTGCGCCCAAACAGTGGTTTACCCCCACATGTGATGTATCGGTGTACTCAGGAGATATTGCCCAATAAATTTTAGCATCCATTTTACCCTGATGCCCATGTGAAAATGAAAAAAATTGAGGCAAAAATAAAAATTTTGTGAAAAAAAAGTACTTTTTCATTTTGATGGATCAATTTGTGAAGCACCTGGGGGTTCAAAGTGCTCAATATGCATCTAGGTAAGTTCCTTGGGTGGTCTAGTTTCCAAAATGGGGTCACATGTGGGGGAGCTCCAATGTTTAGGCACACAGGGGCTCTCCAAACGCGACATGGTGTCCGCTAAAGATTGGAGCTAATTTTTCATTCAAAAAGTCAAATGGCGCTCCTTCCCTTCCGAGCCTTGCCGTGTGCCCAAACAGTGGTTTACCCCCACATGTGATGTATCGGTGTACTCAGGAGATATTGCCCAATAAATTTTAGCATCAATTTTACCCTGATGCCCATGTGAAAATGAAAAAAATTGAGGCAAAAATAAAAATTTTGTGAAAAAAAAGTACTTTTTCATTTTGATGGATCAATTTGTGAAGCACCTGGGGGTTCAAAGTGCTCAATATGCATCTAGATAAGTTCCTTGGGTGGTCTAGTTTCCAAAATGGGGTCACATGTGGGGGAGCTCCAATGTTTAGGCACACAGGGGCTCTCCAAACGCGACATGGTGTCCGCTAAAGATTGGAGCTAATTTTTCATTCAAAAAGTCAAATGGCGCTCCTTCCCTTCCGAGCCTTGCCGTGTGCCCAAACAGTGGTTTACCCCCACATGTGATGTATCGGTGTACTCAGGAGATATTGCCCAATAAATTTTAGCATCAATTTTACCCTGATGCCCATGTGAAAATGAAAAAAATTGAGGCAAAAATAAAAATTTTGTGAAAAAAAAGTACTTTTTCATTTTGATGGATCAATTTGTGAAGCACCTGGGGGTTCAAAGTGCTCAATGTGCATCTAGATAAGTTCCTTGGGTGGTCTAGTTTCCAAAATGGGGTCACATGTGGGGGAGCTCCAATGTTTAGGCACACAGGGGCTCTCCAAACGCGACATGGTGTCCGCTAAAGATTGGAGCTAATTTTTCATTCAAAAAGTCAAATGGCGCTCCTTCCCTTCCGAGCCTTGCCGTGCGCCCAAACAGTGGTTTACCCCCACATGTGATGTATCGGTGTACTCAGGAGATATTGCCCAATAAATTTTAGCATCCATTTTACCCTGATGCCCATGTGAAAATGAAAAAAATTGAGGCAAAAATAAAAATTTTGTGAAAAAAAAGTACTTTTTTATTTTGATGGATCAATTTGTGAAGCACCTGGGGATTCAAAGTGCTCAATATGCATCTAGGTAAGTTCCTTGGGTGGTCTAGTTTCCAAAATGGGGTCACATGTGGGGGAGCTCCAATGTTTAGGCACACAGGGGCTCTCCAAACGCGACATGGTGTCCGCTAAAGATTGGAGCTAATTTTTCATTCAAAAAGTCAAATGGCGCTCCTTCCCTTCCGAGCCTTGCCGTGTGCCCAAACAGTGGTTTATCCCCACATGTGATGTATCGGTGTACTCAGGAGATATTGCCCAATAAATTTTAGCATCAATTTTACCCTGATGCCCATGTGAAAATGAAAAAAATTGAGGCAAAAATAAAAATTTTGTGAAAAAAAAGTACTTTTTCATTTTGATGGATCAATTTGTGAAGCACCTGGGGGTTCAAAGTGCTCAATATGCATCTAGATAAGTTCCTTGGGTGGTCTAGTTTCCAAAATGGGGTCACATGTGGGGGAGCTCCAATGTTTAGGCACACAGGGGCTCTCCAAACGCGACATGGTGTCCGCTAAAGATTGGAGCTAATTTTTAATTCTAAAAGTGAAATGGCGCTCCTTCCTTTCCGAGCCTTGCCGTACGCCCAAACAGTGGTTTACCCCTACATGTGAGGTATCGGTGTACTCAGGAGAAATTGCCCAACAAATTTTAGCATCCATTTTATCCTGGTGCCCATGTGAAAATGAAAAAAATTGAAGCAAAATAAAATTTTTGTGAAAAAAAAGTACTTTTTCATTTTTATGGATCAATTTGTGAAGCACCTGGGGGTTCAAAGTGCTCAATATGCATCTAGATAAATTCCTTGGGGGGGTCTAGTTTCCAAAATGGGGTCATTTGTGGGTGAGCTCCAATCTTTAGGCACACAGGGGCTCTCCAAACACGACATGGTGTCTGCTAACGATTGGAGCTAATTTTTCATTCAAAAAGTCAAATGGCGCTCCTTCCCTTCCGAGCCCTGCCATGCGCCCAAACAGTGGTTCCCCCCCACATGTGAGGTTTCAGCGTACTCAGGACAAATTGGACAACAACTTTTGGGGTCCAGTTTCTCCTTTTACCCTTGGGAAAATAAAAAAATTGTTGCTAAAAGATCATTTTTGTGACTAAAAAGTTAAATGTTCATTTTTTCCTTCCATGTTGCTTCTGCTGCTGTGAAACACCTGAAGGGTTAATAAACTACTTGAATGTGGTTTTGAGCACCTTGAGGGGTGCAGTTTTTAGAATGGTGTCACTTTTGGGTATTTTCTCTCATATAGACCCCTCAAAGTGACTTCAAACGTGAGGTGGTCCCTAAAAAAAATGGTTTTGTAAATTTTGTTGTAAAAATGAGAAATCGTTGGTCAAATTTTAACCCTTATAACTTCCTAGCAAAAAAAAATGTTGTTTCCAAAATTGTGCTGATGTAAAGTAGACATGTGGGAAACGTTATTTATTAACTATTTTGTGTCACATAACTCTCTGGTTTAACAGAATAAAAATTCAAAATGTGAAAATTGCGAAATTTTCAAAATTTTCGCCAAATTTCCGTTTTTTTCACAAATAAACTCAGAAATTATCGACCTAAATTTACCACTAACATGAAGCCCAATATGTCACGAAAAAACAATCTCAGAACCGCAAGGATCCGTTGAAGCGTTCCTGAGTTATTACCTCATAAAGGGACACTGGTCAGAATTGCAAAAAACGGCAAGGTCATTAAGGCCAAAATAGGCTGGGTCATGAAGGGGTTAAAAAAGTTATGGCTCTGGAAAGACGGGAAGTGAAAAACAAAAACGAAAAATCGAAAAAAAGCTCCAGTCTTGAAAGGGTTGAGAACCTTACGTGATAGACTTTTGGAGCATATATTCCAGTTCAGCATATCAAAATCTATAAGATAGAATAAAATTTTCTCAGGGGACAAGAACTTTCCTGAAATTTGTTGCACAGTGTAATGCTTCCAGTCACTTAGCCACCACCACCGCGTCTTCCACACGCTCAAGTCTGAGTAGCCATGAGTCTGGACCACATATTACTCACCCCGATCCTCCTTCCTCCCACCATGCCAAGTGCCCTGAAACGACTGATCCCACACTTGGACACTCCGAAGAGCTGTTCAATTTTCTCTTTAAAGATTCCGGACTCTCGTCTGGTCAACTTGAAGTGGGGCAAGATGAGATCGCATGTAGTGATGCCTAAAGATTTGAGCAGCCACAGTCACACAAAGGTGATGGTTGGAAAGTGTCTCAAGAGGTGGACGATAATGAGACACAATTGCCAGAAAGTCAGGAGGAGGAGCAGGGTGCAGATGTGGAAGACGAGGAGGTGGATGACATAGCAACTGACCCAACCTGGCAGGAGGACATTCAGAGCGAGGAGAGCAGCACACATGAGGAATGAGGCATATCACCCCAACATGCAGGAAGAAGCAGTGTGGTGGCCGCAGACAGAAGGCGTGCATCCGTTCCCCGTAACACCAACATGACGGAAGTTGCCATTCCAATTGTTAGATCTTCCCGAGTCTAATTATTTTTTATATTTCAAAAAACTGACCGTCACATCCAAACATAGAATAAGTGTGAACAGGTGCTGAACCTAGAGTCACCAACTCGTATACAGTCAAATAAATAAGGCAGCATGCTGCGGCACCAAAACATGCAAGCATAAAACATGAAAACTGAACTGCACTACTGCATTAGAAATATGAAAAAATGAGAGCGTTTAGCGCATAAATTGGCCAATTCATGTGTACCTGGTAGCCACATTAAGGTATCTCTCACATACCAGGACCTAGACATTCCTTTCCTCACTGAGAATAAACGTCTTCATCTGAATGGGAACCTACTGTGAATCCTCTTCTTCTCTGTGACGGTCAGTTTTTTTAAATTTATATTCATTAGACTTCTGACTGAGCACCCCACCTTTTAGCCACAGGTTTTTTAATTGCAGCTGGACAATTACCCCTCCACAGAGAGAGATTATAGTCTAAGAAGAGGATTCACAGTAGGTTCCCATTCAGATGAAGACGTTTATTCTTAGTGAGGATTGCGGATTGCGGGCCCTACGTCAATCAGGGTTGCCCCCACAGTCTACAGCTTCTGCACCTCCTCCTACTCTTCATCTTTCATCTCTGAAATGAGCACATCAGTCAGAAGCTGGAAGCACTGCAGCACTGCCTCAGCCAAGCGGCAACAGGCTGTGCTGAAGCTAATCTGCTTTGGTGACAAACCGCACAATGCTGAAGAGTTGTGAACAGCGCTGAAAAAGCAGTCAGATTTTTGGCTGACACCGCTGAACCTGCAGCCAAGCATGGTCATGTGTGACAATGGCCGGAACCTGGTGGTGGCTCTGAGGCAAGGTGAGCTCACACACGTATCTTGCCTGGCCCATGTGCTTAACCTCATTGTTCATTTTCTCAAAAGCTACCCAGAGCTGCCAGATCTGCTATTGAAAGTACGCCACCTGTCTGCCCATTTTAGAAAGTCAGCTACAGCTTCAGCCGCCCTTGCCATGCTTAACCCCATATGACGCACTATCCCGTTGAGGTGGGGTGGGCCTTAATTCCCACCGATGGAATAGTACATCATATGCGATCGCGGCCGGGTGTCAGCTGACTATCGCAGCTGACATCCGGCACTATGTGCCAGGAGCGGTCACGGAGCGCCCCCGGCACATTAACCCCCGGCACACTGCGATCAAACATGATCGCAGTGTTCAGGCGGTATAGGGAAGCATCGCGCAGGGAGGGGGCTCCCTGCAGGCTTCCATGAGACCCTCGGAGCAACGCAATGTGATCGCATTGTTCTGAGCGTCTCTTACCTCCTCTCCCTGCAGTCCCCGGATCCAAAATGGCTGTGGGGTTGCATCCGGGTCCTGCAGGGAGGTGGCTTACCAAGCGCCTGCTCAGTGCAAAGCCAGGAGCGCTGTAAGTCAGATCGCTGATCTGACAGAGTGCCGTGCAAACTGTCAGATCAGCAATCTGTGATGTCCCCCCTGGGAAAAAGTAAAAAAGTTAAAAAAAAAATTTCCACATGTGTAAAAAAAAAAAAAAAAATCCTAAATAAAGAAAAAATATATATATTATTCCCACAAATACATTTCTTTATCTAAATAAAAAAAACAATAAAAGTACACATATTTAGTATCGCCGCGTCCGTAAGGACCCAACCTATAAAACTGTCCCACTAGTTAACCCCTTCAGTGAACACCGTAAAAAAAAAACGAGGCAGAAAACAACGCTTTATTATCATACCGCCAAACAAAAAGTGGAATAACGCGATCAAAAAGACATATAAATAACCATGATACCGCTGAAAACGTCATCTTGTCCCACAAAAAACGAGCCACCATACAGCATCATCAGCAAAAAATAAAAAAGTTATAGTTTTCAGAATAAAGCGATGCCAAAATAATTATTTTTTCTATAAAATAGTTTTTATCGTATAAAAGTGCCAAAACATAAAAAAAAGATATAAATGAGGTATCGCTGTAATCGTACTGACCCGAAGAATAAAACTGCTTTATCAGTTTTAACAAACGTGGAATGGTATAAATGCCCCCCCAAAAGAAATTCATGAATAGCTGGTTTTTGGTCATTCTGCCTCACAAAAATTGGAATAAAAAGCGATCAAAAAATGTCACATGCCCAAAAATGTTACCAATAAAAACATCAACTCGTCCCGCAAAAAACAAGACCTCACATGACTCTGTGGACCAAAATATGGAAAAATTATAGGTCTCAAAATGTGGAGATGCAAAAACGTTTTTGCTATAAAAAGCGTCTTTTAGTGTGTGACAGCTGCCAATCATAAAAATCCGCTATAAAAATGCTATAAAAGTAAATTAAACCCTCCTTCATCATCCCCTTAATTACAGAAAAATAATAAAATTAAAAAAATGTATTTATTTCTATTTTCCCATTAGGATTAGGGCTAGGGTTAGGGCTAGGGTTAGGGTTAGGCCTAGGGTTATGGTTAGGGCTAGGGTTAGGGTTAGGGCTAGGGCTAGGGTTAGGGTTGGGGCTAGGGTTGGAGCTAAAGTTAGGGTTAGGGTTGGGGCTAAAGTTAGGGTTAGGGCTAAAGTTAGGGTTAGGGTTGGGGCTAAAGATAGGGTTGGGGCTAAAGTTAGGGTTAGGGTTGGGGCTAAAGTTAGGGTTGGGGCTAAAGTTAGGGTTAGGGTTTGGATTGCATTTACTGTTGGGATTAGGGTTGGGATTAGAGTTAGGGGTGTATCAGGGTTTGGGGTGTCGTTAGGGTTACCATTGGGATTAGGGTTAGGAGTGTGTTTGGATTAGGGTTTCAGTTAGAATTGGGGAGTTTCCACTGTTTAGGCACATCAGGGGCTCTGCAAACGCGACATGGCGTCTGATCTCAATTCCAGCCAATTCTGCGTTGTAAAGTAAAACTGCTCCTTCCCTTCCGAGCTCTCCCATGCACCAAACAGGGGTTTACCCCAACATATGGGGAATCAGTGTACTTGGGACAAATTGGACAACAACTTTTGTGGTCCAAATTCTCTTGTTACCCTTGGGAAAATAAAAATTTGGGGGCTAAAAATCATTTTTGTGGGAAAAAAAAGATTTTTTATTTTCACGGCTCTGCGTTGTAAACTGTAGTGAAACACTTGGGGGTTCAAAGTTCTCACAACACATCTAGATAAGTTCCTTGGGGGTCTAGTTTCTAAAATGGTGTCACTTGTGGGGGTTTCTACTGTTAAGGTGCATCAGGGGCACTGCAAATGCAACGTGATGTCTGCAGACCAATCCGTCTAAGTCTGCATTCCAAATGGCACTCCTTCCCTTCTGGGCTCTGCCATGTGCCCAAACGGTGGTTCCCCCCGACATATGGGGTATCAGCGTACTCAGGACAAATTGGACAACATCTTTTGGGGTCCAATTTATCCTGTTACCCATGTGAAAATACAAAACTGGGGGCTATTTTGTGAGAAAAAAAAAATAATTTTTATTTTCACGGCTCTGCGTTATAAACTGTAGTGAAACACTTGGGGATTCAAAGCTCTCAAAAAACATCTAGATAAGTTCCTTAGGGGGTGTACTTTCAAAAATGGTATCACTTGTCGGGGTTTTAATGTTTTGGCACATCAGGGGCTCTCCAAACATGACATGGTGTCCCATCTCAATTCCAGTCAATTTTGCATTGAAAAGTCAAACGGCGCTCCTTCCCTTCCAAGCTCTGCCATGCGCCCAAACAGTTGTTTACCCCCACGTATCAGGTATCGGCAGGGCCGTATTTAGAGTTTCTGCTGCCCTAGGCACTTTTAGTGCTGCCCCCCCCCCCCATCGGTGAGTATGACACTATTGGCAGGGACTTTGGCAAGAATCGCTGATGTGAAAGTCGCCTTTTGCAGCAGATGGGGCAGTTTTTCTGCATCTGCCACGTAACGGATCACTTACGGCAACACTGCGGTCGGCCTCATTCATTCCCTATGGTATCTGCGGCACTTGCCATGATCTGGCAAATGTGGTACCATACCTCCCAACTTTTGAAGAAGGGAAGGAGGCACAAAGTTTGCGGCGCGCGTAGCGCACCGCGGCAAATTTTAGGCCACGCCTCTGACCACACCCATTTCACAACTAGTCACACCCATGTCCACGTCCCAACCACAGCCATATTAGCACTGCTGATCACAATGTTTTATATACAATAATTATAAACGAAAAAATATGGCCACACAGTGCTACATACTGTATAATGGCCACACATGATGCTCCATACTGTATAATGGCCACACATGATGCTCAATACTGTATAACGGCCACACATGATGCTCCATACTGTATAACGGCCACACACAGTTCTCCATACTGTATAACGGCCACACATGATGCTCCATATTGTATAATTGCCATGGGCCACACATGATGCTCCATACTGTATAACGGCCACACATGATGCTCAATACTGTATAATGGCCACACACAGTTCTCCATGATACTGTATAATGACCCCCCTCCTGTATGCATGGCTCACACTCCCCCCCCCCCTGTATGCATGGCTCACACTCCCCCTGTATGCATGGCTCATTCACCCCCCCCCTGTATGCATGGCTCATATTCACCCCCCCTGTATGCATGGCTCATATTCACCCCCCCCTGTATGCATGGCTCATATTCACACACCCCCCTGTATGCATGGCTCATATTCACCCCCCCCTGTATGCATGGCTCATATTCACCCCCCCCCTGTATGCATGGCTCATTCACCCCCCCTGTATGCATGGCTCATATTCACCCCCCCCCTGTATGCATGGCTCATATTCACCCCCCCCCCTGTATGCATGGCTCATATTCACCCCCCCCCCCTGTATGCATGGCTCATATTCACCCCCCCCCTGTATGCATGGCTCATTCACCCCCCCCTGTATGCATGGCTCATATTCACCCCCCCCTGTATGCATGGCTCATATTCACCCCCCCTGTATGCATGGCTCATATTCACCCCCCCCCCTGTATGCATGGCTCATATTCACACCCCCCCCTGTATGCATGGCTCATATTCACCCCCCCCTGTATGCATGGCCCATATTCACCCCCCCCTGTATGCATGGCTCATATTCACCCCCCTGTATGCATGGCTCATATTCACCCCCCCCTGTATGCATGGCCCATATTCACCCCCCCCTGTATGCATGGCCCATATTCACCCCCCCCCTGTATGCATGGCCCATATTCACCCCCCCTGTATGCATGGCCCATATTCACCCCCCCTGTATGCATGGCTCATATTACACCCCCCCGTATGCATGGCTGATGCCTGATGGCCCATCAGCCATGCATACGGGGGGGGGGGGGGGTGGAATATGAGCCATGCATATGGCTCATATATTCCCCCGTAGGACCAGGAATATACCATGCCTGCAGCCCTGACATACACAGGGGTGGCAGAGCAGGGCTTGGATGGCGTGTGGGGAGTTTGCCAGTTAGCCAGACCGGGACCGCTCGGCTCTGCTACATCTGCGCAGCACTCACCTTCAGGTGCCCGTTCAAGTCGTGCGGGTCCCGGTCCGGCTGACTGTCATGCGATTTCTCCAGCGTCAGCATCGGGGCAGAGGAGCGGCTGAACTTGTCCATGAAGATGCGAGCGTCAGCCTCCTCCTTCTCTAGCCCCATGCCTCCTCCGAGCTGCAGCGCGAGAAGACACTTCCTGGATGGTGCAGCTGCTCTCCACGCCCCCCCCTCCTATCCGCCCGGTGTGAGTTGTGAGTATTGTCTTCAAGGAGGGCAGGTGGGACTCGGAGGAGGGAGGAGGGGGGGGAGGCGGGGGGGCGGGGCAGTCGGTCGCTTGTGACCTGGGGCTAAAAAAACAAACAAAAAAAAAAAACCTTGCTCAGGTGCCGCCCCCCGCAATGTCGCCGCCCTAGGCACGTGCCCTCGAGTGCCTAGTGGCAAATACGGCCCTGGGTATCGGCGTACTCAGGACAAATTGGACAACAACTCTTGGGATCCAATTTCTTCTCTTACCCTTGGGAAAATAAAAAATTGGGGGCAAAAAGATCATTTTTGTGAAAAAATATGATTTTTTATTTTTACGGCTCTGCATTATAAACTTCTGTGAAGCACTTGTTGCGTCAAAGTGCTCACCACACATCTAGATAAGTTCCTTAAGGGGTCTACTTTCCAAAATGGTGTCACTTGTGGGGGGTTTCAATGTTTAGGCACATCAGGGGCTCTCCAAACGCAAAATGGCATCCCATCTCAATTCCAGTCAATTTTGCATTGAAAAGTCAAATGGCACTCCTTCCCTTCCGAGCTCTGCCATGTGCCCAAACAGTAGTTTACCCCCACATATGGGGTATCAGCATACTCAGGATAAATTGTTCAACAACTTTTGGGGTCCATTTTCTCCTGTTATCCTTGGTAAAATAAAACAAATTGGAGCTGAAATAAATTTAGTGTGAACAAAAGTTAAATGTTCATTTTTATTTAAACATTCCAAAAATTCCTGTGAAACACCTGAAGGGTTAATAAACTTCTTGAATGTTGTTTTGAGCACCTTGAGGGGTGCAGGTTTTAGAATGGTGTCACACTTGGGTATTTTCTATCATATAGACCCCTCAAAATGACTTCAAATGAGATGTGGTCCCTAAAAAAAATGGTGTTGTAAAAATGAGAAATTGCTGGTCAAATTTAACCCTTATAACTCCCTAACAGAAAAAAATTTTGGTTCCAAAATTGTGCTGATGTAAAGTAGACATGTGGGAAATGTTACTTATTAAGTATTTTGTGTGACATATCTCTGTGATTTAAGGGCATAAATATTCAAATTTGGAAAATTGCAAAATTTTCTAAATTTTCGCCAAATTTCCATTTTTTTCACAAATAACGCAAGGTATATCGAAGATATTTTATGACCATCATGAAGTACAATATGTCATGAGAAAATATTGTCAGAATCGCCAAGATCCGTTGAAGCGTTCCAGAGTTATAACCTCATTAATGGACAGTGGTCAGAATTGTAAAAAATCGGCCCGGTCATTAACGTGTAAACCACCCTCGGGGCTTAAGGGGTTAATCAGAATTTGCAGCTTCCGGGTCACCGACTGGTGTATGATGTTCCCATGCATTGGAACTCTACACTGCATATGTTGGAAAGGATTTGGGAGCAGGAGAGGGCAGTTGTTGACTACCAGCCCATCGTTATTTAGTTCAGACTCCACACATAAGACCTCAGGAGTGGACATGGATGTCAGACATATGTACCATCTTCCAATACTTTGATGACTGCACCAAGATGGTGAGCGGCGTTGACGCCATAATTAGCATCATCATCCCACTTCTCTGCATTCTCTGCTCACAGTTAAAGAGGATGCATTGCAGGCAGAGCACGATTAACCATGCAGGGTGATTACACACAGCCCAGCCTCATGTCGTCCCAACATGGATTGGTAGACAATGAGAAAGAGGAGGAGGAGAAAGAACAGGACCTACTTTCATGCGCTATAGACGGTACTACAAGCGCAGCTGTTATACCATCTATTCAGCGTGGATGGCCTAAAGATGAGGAGGATGAGGACAGCATGGTCAGTCATCCTGTTGGTGAGGGCACAGAAGTCTTGCTTGTTAGGAATTTTTTTAGTAATTCTAATGCTATCTGAGAATGATGGCAGAAGACGTTAGAGTTTGTTGTACAACCAAGGAGTACAGGCGAGAGAGACCGAATTACAATCCAGCACAGGCAGGGGAACAAAGGCAAAGTTCTGGGATAGTTTTCTCAGACCCTCCCATCGCGCCAGCACAGAGGCAAGGGGTGCTGTCACAAGAAGTGCAATGTTTGGGAAGATGCTGAGGGAGTACCTTGCTGATCAAACAAACATCCTCTGTGATTCCTCTGTGCCTTTTAATTATTGGGTATCGAAGCTGTGCATGTGGCTTGAACTGGCTCTCTTTGCCTTGGAAGTCCTGGCCTGCCCTGCTGCTAGTGTTCTGTCAGAGTGGGTTTTTAGTGCCACTGGTGGAATTATAACAGATAAGCGTATCCGCCTGTCAGCTGACAATGCTGACAGGCTGACTCTTATAAAAATGAACAAGGGCTGTATTGGGCAAGACTTCTGTACAACACCGAATGAAAACAGTGAAAGATAACCTCAAATATATTGTCTTTTTTGGGGAGGTGTATTCTCATGCACCCCTTCACATGCACCCCTGGGTATATGCTTCCTGATTTTGTCTATTTGGTGTTATCCTCCTCCTTATCTTCATCATCCACAACCACTATAACACCAGGGTGAACGTATTACTTGATGCGAAAGTCTCTAAATTTTTGTGCAAGGGTGTTTTTATGATGCCCGTTACTAATGTGAAACAAAAAAAATGTTTACGCCCCTAGGGGGAAATGTTTGTCAGCCCATGCACTTAGTGTATGGGCATTACGAATCTAGGAGACACGCTCCTTTAAATTGGGCCTATTTTTTTAATGAGGCCTTCCTCCATGTCTCATCATCCACCGCCACTAGATCACCAGGGTGAACGTTTTCAGTGCTGCTACAGCCAGTCTATTTTTTGGCAAGGGTGTCTATGATCCCCATAACACATTTTTTAAAAATGTATCCCCATGAGGAAATGTTTGTCAGCCCATACACTTAGTGTATGGGCATTACGAGTCTAGGAGACCTGTTATGATCCTAGTGGCAAGGATCGCAGGTCGGACTAGCTAAGTAACTGAACAGACTACTAGCTCTGGGGAAGTGGTAACTAGATTGACCGCAACCTGATCCTATCCGCAAACAACTATAGGCAGCCGTGGAACGTTACCTAAAAATCCTAGACGTCTCTTCACGGCCTGAGAAACTGACTATTCCTGGAGGGAAAGAAAGTCCTGTCTTGCCTCAGTGGAATGACCCCAAAGATATAGAATAGCCCCCCACAAATATTAACGGTGAGTTAAGGGGAAAGCACAAACGCAGAGATGAAATCAGATTTAGCAAATGAGGCCCGCTAATACTAGATAGCAGAAAATAGGAAGGGAACTGTGCGGTCAATAAAAAAAACCCTATTCAAAATATCCAAGCAGAGATTGCTCGAGCCCCCGCACCAACTAACGGTGCGGGGAAGCAACTCCGTACCCCAGAGCTTACCAGCAAAAAGAAATCACATATTAGCAAGCTGGACTACACTCATCATACACAGAAATCATATTGCAGGCAGATGAGCAAAAAATATTCAAACAGAACTTAGCTTATCCTGAAGAGGCAGAAAACGAGATAATCAGGAGTAATCAGAATAGCACTGAATACATTGACAGCCGGCAACAAGTGGAAGTGAAGCAGAGCTAAATAGGAGCCTCCCTGGTTAATAACGAGGCAGCTGATCCAGCCAGACCCGCAGGATAATAAACCAAACCACCAGGGGGAGCCAAAAAACCAAAGTCACACAATACCATCTGTGACCACAAGAGGGAGCCTGAAAACGGAGTTCACAACAGAGACCCACTCCTTTGTAATGGGACCGTTTTTTGTGAGGCCCTCCTCCATGTTTCTTCCAAGGGGGGATTGGGGTGCATGCAAATTTGGGTCAAGGCTGCCCTTGCATTCAATGCATAAGGAAACAGTATAGCAGGACCAACTGAAGTGTTAAGTGGGTTTTTCTGTGGCCATCCAGTACCTGCATTCAAAGGTTTCTTGGAATTCATTTTACTTGGTAGCAGGGCGGCCTTTCAGTCAATGCATATGAAAACAGTATGGGAGTACAAAATGAATAATGTGAAGTGGATTTTCCAGTGGCCATCCAGTACCTGGGTTCAAAGCCTTATTGGGGTGCATTTGACTTGGTAGCAGGGCAGGCCTTGCAGTCAATACATAAGAAAACAGTATGGGATTACAAAATGAATAATGTGAAGTGGATTTTCCTGTGGCCATCTAGTACCTGGGTTCAAAGGATTGTTGGGGTGCATATGACTTGATAGCAGGGCAGGCCTTGCATTCAATGCAACATTTTTTCAGGAAGCCCTCCTGTACCTCTCATGAAAGGGGTATTGGGGTGCGTCGTAAATCTTGGCAGCCCAGCCACTCACTGCATAGGCAATAACAGCATAGGAGACCCACTGTTTAATAATGGCTCTTTAAGAATACTAATGCCGCCTGATGCCCTCTAAAATAGGCTTTGTGACTTTAAGAGTCCCTCCTTCATAAATGAAACAAGATGGGTCTGCTTATGTGTCACACACGACATGGCCAGCTAGGGTTGTTACATGTTACAGTGACATTTCCCAGTGAATGAATTTGTATTGGTTGAAAGCAATGTTAAAGTTGAAAAATGTATCAAAAACACTGCGTGTGAACATAGCCCAAGCGGCGAAGGAACATTTTGGTCTGGGGTTAATTATTTTGCCTTATATACAAGTAATTACCCTGGAAAGGATGTACCTTAACATATTTCCCAGCAAAATCCATTTTGGTTTCGTTTTTATATGCTTTTTGGTGCACCTGTAAAAATGGCGTGAAACTCTGACAACATTGTTTACAGCTCTGACAGAAGAGTCAGAAATGCTTCCAGGGGCGATCCCCATGATGTTCTCATGTCATTTGAGCAGTGTTTGCATAATTTTCAGATGTTTTTAGACCTTAAAAGGACCCCTGGGGGGATCGCAGTTAAAATGCTCTGGTGTCCCATAGACTTATATTTGGGCTCGTTGCTCGGGTCGAGTACCCAAGTATTCCAATTTGCTCAACCTGAGCAATGAGCACCAGAGCATTTTAGTGCTCCCCCATCACTACTGTTCTGTTATTGTCAAATAGCAAATGATATAGAATCTGTGTCATTGAGTAGCCTACAGGGCAAATGAAGGCGAAAAGTTGAGGGCCTGCAATCTACAAAACAGACAAGAAGAGTAAGATTGCTGTAGCCCACCAGAAATATTAATATTAACCCATTTATTACATAAGACCACATGACACTTTATTGTTAGCTTCATTACTATTCTAACACATTATCATTATAATAATTAACACATTTACTACCCTATATTAGATGTAAATCTTTTCACTGCCTTAGCCCACAATGCAGTGTTGCCATTCTTACCTTCCTTGCCTCAACCTCTGATGACTTCACTGTCCAAGACCCACAAGAAGGTAGACATGAAACCCTACTCTACCCTATATCACATACACTACCCTAGATCACATACACTACACTAGATCACTAGATAAATTACAGTATATACACTACCTGAGATCTCATAAACTACTCAAGATCACATACACTATCCTAGATCAAATACACTACATTAGATCACATTCTCTACCAAAGATCACATACACTATCCTAGATCACATACTCTACCCTAGATCACATACACTACACTAGATGACATGCACTATCCTAGATCACATGCTCTACCTTAGATGACATACACTACACTAGATGGCTATTCTAGATCACATACACTACCCTAAATCACATACATTATACGAGATCACATACAGTACCCTAGATCACATACACTACCTTAGATCATACAAACTACCACAGATCACATGCACTATCCTAGATCACATAAACTAACCTAAATCACATACATTACCCTAGATCACATTCATTACCCTAGATCACATACACTACACTAGATCACATACTGTACCATACATCACATACTCTACCCTAGATCATATACACTACACTAGATAACATACACTACCCTAGATCACATTCACTACCCTAGATCATATACACCTCCCTAGATCCTAGATATTACCATAGATCACATATACTATCCTAGATCACATTCACTACACTAGATCATGTACTTTACCATAGATCACATACACTATCCTAGAACACATACACTACATTGGGTGACATACACTATCCTAGATCACATAAACTACCCTAGATCACCTACACTATCCAAAATCACATACACTACATTAGATGACATATACTATCCTAGATCAAATACACTACTCTACATCACATACACTATCCTAGATCACATACACTACCCTAGATCAAATACACTATCCTAGATCACATACACTACCCTAGATCATATACACTACTCTAGATCACATATACTACACTAATTCACATTCTCTACTATAGATCACATACACTATCCTAGATCACATACTCTACCCTAGATAACATACACTACACTAGTTGACATACACTATCCTAGATCACATGCTCTATCTTAGATCACATATACTACATTAGACGACACACACTATTCTAGATCACATACACTTCCATAAATCACATACATTAACCCAGATTACATACACTACCCTAGATCACATACACTACTGTAGATCACATTCATTACCCTAGATCACATACACTACCCTAGATCCCATACATTACCATAAATCAAATACACTATCCTAGATCACATACACTACACTAGATAAAGTACTCTACCATAGATCACATACACTATCTTAGATCACATAAACTTCTCGAGATCACATGCACTAAACTAGATCACATACACTATCGTAGGTCACATATATTACTCTAGATCACATACATTATACTAGATCACATACTCTACATTAGATGACATACACTATCCTAGATCACATACACAACCCTAGATCACAAACACTACACTAGATGACATACACTATCATAGACCACATATACTACTCTAGATCACATACACTACAATAATTCACATTCTCTACCATAGAACACATACACTATCCTAGATCACATAAACTACCCAAGATCACATACACTGTCCTAAATCACATACACTACCCTAGATCACAAACACTACACTAGATGACATACGCTATCATAGATCACATTAACTACTCTAGATCACATACACTACACTAATTCACATTCTCTACCATAGAACGCATACACTATCCAAGATCACATGCTCTACCCTAGATCACATACACTACACTAGATGACATACACTATCCTTGATCACATGCTCCACCTTAGATCACATACACTACACTAGATGACACACTATTCTAGATCACATACACAGCCCTCAATCACATACACTGTCCTGGATCACATACACTACCGTAGTTCACATATGCTACTGAATATCACATACACTACCATAGATCAAATACACTACACTAGATCACATACACTGCACTAGATGACATACACTATTCTAGATCACATACGCTACCCTAGATCACATACATTACCATAGATCACATACATTATCCTAGATCACGTACACTACACTAGATCACATACTCTACCATAGTTTACATACACTATCCTAGATCACATACTCTACCATAGATCACATACACTACAATAGATGTCATACACTTTCCTAGATCACATACAATACCCTAGATCACATACATTATCCTAGATCACATACACTACCCTAAAAAATATACACTGTCCTAAATCACATACTGTCAGGGCTCTGAACATTTTGATTACCTTTTGTGCATTACTGCCCTTTTCCAAGATGGCGTCTTTGGTCTCATGTGCACTGTGTCTTCCTGCTATATAACTCCACCCCAGTCTTTTGTCTGTGCTAGAGTATTCTGCCTTGCATCCAGCTACACCCTGGCGACTCCCTGGCTTTGCACCTGCACCTGCTCCTGTGAACCTGTGTGGAGATCCTGCTACTCAGCTCTGAGTTTCTGCTGCATACATCGGTTTCCAGTAATCCTCCATCTGGCTGCTTGTGTTTGTTTCCATCTGCATTTGCTGGACATGTAAGCTGTTGCTGCTCTGCTTAAACCTGAGACTTTTACCCAGGCCTCCCTGGTTGTGCTAAGATATTATTTGAACTGCCTTAAAAGCATATCTATCTGTGTTTGGACTGCCAAGGACTTACTCGTGTCAAGTATCCTCAAGAATAATTGTGCTTCATAGATTTTCTGCGTGATTGCACTTTCCTCTGAAGTTTCCTATAGACTGTTAAGCTGCGTTTATATTTACACCAAGTGTTGTGGACTTGAGTGTCTCTCTGCACCTGTTTGAATCACCGTGTGATAATATAGACTTTACCACTTATAAAACTGTGTCCTGTAGTTGTCTTGTTCCATGCAAAGAGTCTCCTGAGTTATCCCTTATAATCATTACACATACACTGTCCTAAATCACATACACTACCCTAGATCACATACACTATCCTAGATCACATACAGTGCCCTACATCACATACACTACACTAGATCACATACACTACATTAGATGAAATACTCTATCCTATATCACATACACTACTTAGATCACATACATTGTCCTAAATCACATACACTACCCTAGATCAGGTACACACTAGATGACATACACTAACCTAGATCACATACACTAACCTAGATCACATACACTATCCTAGATCACATACATTACCCTAGATCACATACACTACACTAGATAACATATACTGCATTAGATGACATACACTATACTAGATCACATATACTATCCTAGATCACATACACTATCCTAGATCACATACATTACCCTGGATCGCATACACTACACTAGATGACATACACTATTCTAGATCACATGCTCTACCTTAGATCATATACACTACACTAGATGACAAACACTGTTCTAGATCACACACACTATCCTACATCACATACACTGTCCTAAATCACATACACTACCCTAGATCACACACACTACACTAGATGACATACACTATTGTAGATCACGTATACTAAGGCGACTTTCACACTAGGGTCGTGCACTGCACGTCGCTATGCGTCGTTTTGCAGAAAAAAACGCATCCTGCAAAAGTGCTTGCAGGATGCGTTTTTTCTCCATAGACTTTTGTTAGCGACGCAGTGCGACGCATTGCGACGCATTGCGACGCATTGCCACACATCGCAACCATTGTACGACGGTTGCGTCGTGTTGCGTCGGACCGTCGCCACCAAAAAACATTGCTTGTAACGCTTTTTGGTGCGTCGTCTGCAGCATTTCCGACCGCGCATGCGCGGCCGGAACTCTGCCCCCGCCTCCCAGCACCTCACAATGGGGCAGCAGATGCGTTGGAAAACAGCATCCGCTGCCCCCGTTGTGCGGCGCATTCACATCTAGTGTCGGTGCGCCGCAACATCGCATAGCGACGTGCAGTGCACGACGCTAGTGTGAAAGTAGCCTAATCTAGATCACATACACTACCCTAGATCACATACACTACCATAGATCACATACACTACCCTAGATCACATACACTACCCTAGATCATATACACTACACTAGATGACATACCCTACTCTAGATCACAAAATTTGCTGCAATTTACCACTTCACTAATTATTGTTAGGAATGTTAGCTATTGTTGTAAAGGAAATTCTGATAACCCGCTGTTTCTAAAATAACATAAAAAATATTATCCTACAGTCACTGTATGTAGCAAAAAGGGAGTCCATGTGCCTTTATTTGCTCAGAAATTCTCAATTTTCTCAGTCCAACCTTGTGTTTCCTAAGGCAGGAATAGCAAATATCTATCTTTTTGGAAATCAATAAGATTTGCTAAAACAAGTGATCTATACTACCATTGCTGCTTTGCTTTGGGGCTTGATACAATAGTTCAAACAATGACACTGAGCTTCTGAGGGCAATCATTTATTACAGAGACAGTTTTACCTAGGGAAAATAATTTTAGGAACGGCGCTTAAAATATTTTAGTGTCATGATTCCCATTGCTATCCAGGAGGGGGCACCCATGGCATGTTCCCCTGGTGTTGTGTGCCTGGGGGCTGCCAAGTAGTCATTCTGGCTTTGTATTTATGCCCCATGTGAAGAACAGCCGATAACTAATGGAGCATGCCATCATGTTTTTCTTATGTAACATTTGAAAACTGTGTTACTTAAAATATATTCAACATGTCATTAGGTGTAAAAAAAAATATATATATATATATATATATATATATATATATATATATATATATATATATATATATATATATATTGCAGTCCAGGTAATATTGAATAAGGCAATTGAGAAACAGGTGACATTTATGATATATAATGATTTTGACCCAAACTAGATTACTATCTGATTCCTCAGCTTGTGTGCAATATATTTTAATCGTTCATATGTGGTACTATTTATACATTAAGCACTTTATTCTTCATTTTTACGTTTTTGTTATTAGATGAATCAAAATAATTAAACAAGAGGAAAATTAATTATTCACTTTACTAAAGAAAAATTAACCTCTATTATTGAACAATGCAGTTTAGCTCCAACTTGGAAAAAACACATCTGTACTATCAAAGAATATAATGTCCAAAAAAATATAATATTCATGATTAAGATTTGTAATGAATGGCCTTGTTAATGCATGCACTGTATGCATGTTGTGAAATTTTGCAGGCTTAATTAGTACTTGCTGATTATGTTTATTTCCTGATGTACACACTGATTATGCATTGTCCACACACTGAGGCTTGAAACGGGATCTGTAGATAAAGTAGCACCTAGTCATTTAACTGGGGACACGAAATGCAAATGGAGCAACTTATGTAAAATTGAATTAATTCTAATAGAACCCATTTTGCTTGAGCAGCTGGTGTCACATTATAAACAGAGATCTCTTGTTATGAGAAATAAAAGGCTTCTGTTGACAGATGCTTATATACTGTTAAATACAGGCACAAACACCATTTAAAATTCATTTCGCTCAATTTAGAATTTATTGAATTTTTTTTTTACTTTATTTACATTTTATGTTTGTTAGCTTCTTTTGCTGTTTTAATCAATTATTGTATTTTTGGATTATTTAAAGAAGGCGCTGAGAATATAGCTTATCCTGAGAACATTGTTTGAAATTTAAACGTTTTGTATAAATTAATATTTATATTAATTGGCTCAAGTTTGGTGTATTTAGAGTCTTTAGAACAAGATACTGTTTAGCCAATTGGTAGTACATGATAAGTTTAATGTCCATAGCGTACTGTTTTGTTGGGCTATCATTGTCATTTTAGAGTATTTTAAATTTTAGGGTTTTTTTTAGGAAAAAGTTAAATTATATAGTTCTGTACTGCTCTGAAATACAAGATGTACTATATTTACTGTTATTTTTTATGTGTGACATGTCTAATTACCTGAATCAATTGTAGTGCTAGAGCTATTCTTGGTTGGCATATTTACTACTATATCATTTTTTTATGTATTTATTTTTTATTTATTTATCTTATGCGTATAGTTTTTTTAACTGTAAGGCCATGTTCACACATTCAGTATTTGATCAGTATTTGTAAGTCAGGAGGTAAACAATCAGAATAACAGTACAATAGAAACCCGTCACCATTTTTGCATTTTTCACCCACTCCTGATTTGGGTTACAAATACTGATGTAAAATACTGACCGAATACAGAACATATGAACGTGGATTAACTGAAATCATCTTCATTATTGCCAGGACCAAAAGATGTAGAGGAATTGTCAGATTGACAGAAAACTCTTGTTTCTTCTACCTAATCATCCACTATGCATTTTAAATAAACCATTTTTTAACAGTTTCACAAACAGTGAAATTTCCGTTTTTATACTTTCGTTTTTACCTTGTGCTCTTTGAAGAGCCATCACTCGTTTGTTTTTCTGCCATCTTAGAAATATTTAGCTTGTTAGGCTTTGAATAAATAATTCATATACCATACAATGTACTGAGAGATGGAAAACAATAATTCCAAGTCCAGTGAAACAGTGAAAAAAATGCAATTCCTCTATTGTTTGTTTTTCTTCTTGCAGCAGTCATTGTGTGGTAGAAATTACCAGGTAACATGACTTTTTACATTTACAATAATACCAAACTTGTAAAGTTTTTTTTTGTTTTTTTTAAGTCTTGAGAAAAAAAAAGTCAGAATTTAAACAAAAAAATATTATTCTTGTGAAGCCTTTTTTTGAGACTCGATGTTTTTATTTTTTGATTTCTAAAGCTGTATAATGGCCTGTTTTTTTGTGATGAGATATTGTGTTTATTGATACTATTTTGTGGAACAAAATGATGTTTTTGTCACTTTCTATTGTATGTATTGTATTTTTTATGCAGCTTGATGATTATAAAATAGCAATACTGGTGACGTGAATTGTTTTTCTTTATGCTGTGTCACACACGTGGATCGTGGACCATTGCAACGTGCTCCGAGCTTGCCCTTGGAAGGGTGTGGCTAAGCGGCCACCTGGTTTTTGCTAGAGCTCCTGATGGTGGAGTTAGGCTTGAGCTGCAGGTAGCCACCATGTACCACTGCAAGGGCAGACACGGACTCGGCATCCGAGGCAAGACTGGATATTGAGAGAAGTTCAGATAGTGTGGATCCTGGAACACTTGATAAGACAGATACTGGTGTAGTTTCATACAGGTTGGATTCTGAAACACTTGACAGGACAGACACTTGTAATGGTTCAGGTACCGTCGGAGCGGCTACAGGCTCAGGTACTGCCAGAGCGGTTTCAGGCTCAGGTACCACCAGAGAGGCTTTAGGTTCAGGTACTGCTGGCGCAGCTTCAGGTTCAGGTAACATGGATAACAGGAACAAGTTTGGGTTTAGACTAGGGGGTTCATTCAGCAACAGGTTCAGGTTCTAACAGTATAGATTTAGGAACAGGTTCAGCTTCAGACTAGACGGATTCATCAACATGTTCAGGTTCTAACAGAATAGGTTCAGGGACAGGTTCAGGGATAGATTTAGGGAGGGATAGACTCAGGGACGGGACAACTAACTATCAGGCAAAAACTCAAACTAACACTAAAGAGGGCATTGTACAGACACCTCCATACAGGGGAGGATGCCTTAAGTACTAGATGCCTCCCAGCTATTGGCTGGGGGTAGATTCAGAGTGTGTGTGCTTAAAAAGCAGACAGTATGTTCACTAAGCATGCCACCTGGAGACTCATGTATAGTGCTTGGTCCCAGGTGCAGGAATCATTGGCAGAACAGGGAGACACCGCCAGTCGGCCGTGGTTGTATACAGTATTCCTTCTCAGAGAAGGGAGAAGGAACATGCAGGGAGGGATGCCAGTATTGGCGTTACATGCAGTCTACCAAACTGATCAGATGAGATTTGTATGGCCAAAACAAATATGTTAATCTTATTATTTTTTTAGTTTCTTCACTTATGAACTAGGAATAGGAGGTGATTTAGATTCTATTTATATAGAATTTGAATCACCCTCCTTTTATACATGAATCACTATATAGTGGGGAAAAAAACATTTAGTCAGCCACCAATTGTGAAAATTCTCCCACTTAAAAAGATGAGAGAGGTCTGTAATTGACATCATAGGTAGACCACAACTATGAGAGTCAAAATGAGAAAACAAATCCATCACCTTGTCTGATTTGGCAAGATTTATTTTGCAAATTATGATGGAAAAAAGTATTTGGTCACCTAAAAACATGCAAGATTTCTGGCTCTCACAGACCTGTTACTTCTTCTTTAAGAGGCTTCTCTGTCCTCCACTCATTACCTGTAGTAATGACACCTGTATGAACTCAGTATAAAAGACATCTGTCCACAACCTCAAACAGTCACACTCCAAACTCCACTATGGTGACAACCAAAGAGCTGTTTAAGGACACCAGAAACAAAATTGTAGCCCTGCACCAGGCTGGGAAGTCTGAATCTGCAATAGGCAAGCACCTTGGTGTGATGAAATCAACTGTGGGAGCAATAATAAGAAAATGGAAGACATACAAGACCACTGATAATCTCCCTCGATCTGGGGCTCCATGCAAGATCTTACCCCGTGGGGTCAAAATGATCACAAGAACGATGAGCAAAAATCCCAGAACCACACGGAGACCTAGTGAATGACCTGCATAGAGCTGGGACCACTGTAACAAAGGCTATTATCAGTAACACACTACACCACCAGGGAAGAGAACATTTGAATTATCCAGAAGAGTATTGGGAGAATGTCATATGGTCTGATGAAACCAAAGAAGAACTGTTTGGTAGAAACAAAACTCATCTTGTTTGGAGGAGACAGAATGCTGAGTTGCATCCAAAAAACACCATACCTACTGTGAAGCATGGGGGTGGTAACATCATGCTTTGGGGCTGTTTCTCTGCAAAGGGACCAGGACGACTGATCCATCTACATGAAACAATGAATGGAGCCATGTATTGTGAGATTTTGAGTGCAAATCTCCTTCCATCAGTAAGGGCATTGAAGATGAATCATGGATGGGTCTTTAAGCATGATGATACCAAGCACACTGCAAGGGCAATGAAGGAGTGGCTTCGTAAGATGCATATGAAGGTCCTGGAGTGGCCTAGCCAGTCTCCAGATCTCAACCCCATAGAAAACCTTTGGAGGGAGTTGAAAGTCCGTGTTGCACAGCGACAGGCCCAAAACATCACTGCTCTAGATGAGATCTGCATGGAGGAATGGGGCAACATACCACCAACTGTATGTCTCAACCTTATGAAGACTTACAGAAAACGTTTGACCTCTGTTATTGCCAACAAAGGATATATAACAAAACATTGAGATGAACTTTTGTTAATGACCAAATTCTTATTTTCCACCATAATTTGCAAAATAAATCTTGCCAAATCGGACAAGGTGATTTTCTGTATTTATTTACTCATTCTGATTCTCATAGTTGTGGTCTACCTATGATGTCAATTACAGGCCTCTCTTATCTATATAATTGGGAGAAGTTGTACAATTGGTGGCTGATTAAATACTTTTTTTCCCCACTGTATATCTATGACTTTGACTAACAGCCAGTTAATGGGCTCACCTGGTGTCAATCTGCTGTATGTTAGGCAGAGAGGAGTGTGTTGAAGCTTGTGAGTGACCAGCCAAAATGTGATCTGTAGCTGTTTGAAAGGCAAGTTAGGGTCTCTCTCTGAATGTAGACTGCATAGATCATCTAGGAAAGCTGAGCAGTATGTGTACTAGAACTGCAAAGTAATGTGTGGAAGTTAGAGCCTGTTGAATGTGAACTTTGCATGGAGTTCAACATTCCTGTTAGGCGCTGGAAGCTCTGGAGCTCAGGCTGAAGGTGATCTCAAAACTGGTATGACCGTACCTCTTCTGTTCATAAAGTTTGCTCTGGGAGAAATGACTGTAATCTGTTTGGGTGAGCCCGCATTGACTTATATGTGCCTACTGAATGAACTGTTTATTTACTTTTATACCTTTGTGCCAAGAAGAGGCTATTTTTGTTTTGAATCCCATGGAGTTTTATGAAAGCAATAAAATTCACATGTCTGGACCAATGTTATGACCCCAATGGCAGAGGGTCTCAGAAAAAATTACTAAGTCTGCAAACACAAAAACCAGCTCATAGGGCAGTGGTAACTGGGCTGACCATATATCTAATCCTAGCACCACAAATAACAGCAGCCGGGGAACGTGCCTACGTTAATTCTAGACGTCTCGCGCCAGCCGGAGAACTAACTAACCCTAGAAGGGAAAAGAAAGACCTTTCTTGCCTCCAGAGAAAAGACCCCAAAAGTTGGATACAAGCCCCCAACAAATAATAACGGTGAGGTAAGAGGAAAAGACAAACGTAAGAATGAGCTAGGTATTTAGCAAAGAGAGGCCCACTAGCTAATAGCAGAATATAGTAAGATAACTTATATGGTCAGCAAAAACCCTATAAAAAATATCCACGCTGGAAATTCAAGAACCCCCGAACCGTCTAACGGCCCGGGGGGAGAACACCAGCCCCCTAGAGCTTCCAGCAAGGTCAGGAATCACATTTAGTACAAGCTGGACAAAAATGAGAGCAAGCAAATAACCCAAAAAACAAAGAAGCAAGGCTTAGCTTAATTTTGCACGAACCAGGACCAGCAGATAGGAGCAAACAGAAGGGATCTGATTACAACGATGCCAGGCACTGGACTAAGGATCCAGGGAGTTTATATAGCAACACCCCTGGACTAACGACCCAGGTGGGTGCAAACTGAGGGAAGAAAATCCCAGAGTCATATCACTAGTAACCACAAGAGGGAGCCAAAAAGTCTAATTCACAACAGTACCCCCCCTTAAGGAGGGGTCACCGAACCCTCACCAGGACCACCAGGGCGATCAGGATGAGCAGCGTGAAAGGCACGAACTAAATCGGCCGCATGCACATCAGAGGCAACCACCCAGGAATTATCCTCCTGACCATAGCCCTTCCACTTGACCAGATACTGAAGCCTCCATCTGGAGAGACGAGAATCCAAGATCTTCTCCACCACGTACTCCAACTCGCCCTCAACCAACACCGGAGCAGGAGGCTCAGCAGAAGGAACCACAGGCACAACGTAGCGTCACAACAAAGACCTATGGAACACGTTGTGAATGGCAAACGACACCAGAAGATCCAAGCGAAAGGACACTGGATTAAGGATTTCCAATATCTTGTAAGGACCGATGAAGCGAGGCTTAAATTTAGGAGAGGAGACCTTCATAGGAACAAATCGAGAAGACAGCCACACCAAATCCCCAACACGAAGTCGGGGACCCACACCGCGGCGGCGGTTGGCAAAACACTGAGCCTTCTCCTGTGACAATTTCAAGTTGTCCACCACATTATTCCAGATCTGCTGCAACCTATCCACCACAGAATCTACCCCAGGACAGTCAGAAGGCTCCACATGTCCCGAGGAAAAACGAGGATGGAAACCAGAGTTGCAGAAAAATGGTGAAACCAAAGTAGCGGAACTAGCCCGATTATTAAGGGCAAACTCAGCCAACGGCAAGAAGGTCACCCAATCATCCTGATCTGCCGAAACAAAACACCTCAAATAAGCCTCCAGAGTCTGATTAGTTCGCTCCGTTTGTCCATTAGTCTGAGGATGAAAGGCAGACGAGAACGACAAATCAATGCCCATCCTAGCACAAAAGGATCGCCAGAACCTGGAAACAAACTGGGATCCTCTGTCAGACACAATATTCTCAGGAATGCCGTGCAAACGAACCACATTCTGAAAGAACACAGGAACCAGATCAGAAGAGGAAGGCAGCTTAGGCAAAGGCACCAAATGGACCATTTTTGAAAAGCAATCACATACCACCCAGATGACAGACATACCCTGAGACACCGGGAGATCAGAAATGAAATCCATGGAAATGTGTGTCCAAGGCCTCTTCGGGACAGGCAAGGGCAAGAGCAACCCGCTGGCACGAGAACAGCAAGGCTTAGCTCGAGCACAAGTCCCA